>NC_063201.1:29275370-29433448 GCF_017589495.1 Alosa alosa | reverse complement strand
CTCACTGTAGTCTAAAACAGAGAGAGAGAGAAAGAGAAAGAAAGAGGGAGATATAGAGATAGAGAGAGACAGAAAAAAGAGAGATAGAGTGAAAAAGGAGAGATAGATAGATAGAGAGGGAGAGAGAGAGAGAGAAAGTGAGTTCCTCTCAGTCCTCTGAGCCATCTACCCACACGTTCATCCCAGCGCAAGCACATTCACACAATCACAATCAGGCATCCTGTACAATTATGAGTGCTGAGGACGACTTGATAGAGACTGCAATTACACTCATTGGTGTTCCATGCTCTGCACTGTGTCCATATGTAATTAAGCTGGGGGGTGGGGGACAGCGTAGAAGGTCTTTCCCTCCAGTCTCTTACCATCACTCTCCTCGTCCACTTCCCCCTCCGAGTCCTCTTCAGATTCCATCAGTGAACTGTCCAATCGGCTGTCTCGCTTCACTGCAACGTCTCCCCTGCAAGATGCACCAGAGCGTCAGCACACCATTCATCAAAGGCCAAGACAGAGAGATCATGGCTAATGTGTGTGTGTGTGTGTGTGTGTGTGTGTGTGTCTTGCATCAGCGTTGGGGGACATCAGTGGGTCTGTGCTTTCATTATTAGCTTGAAAAATTAATGCTCATTATGATGCAATCTGCCGTACACAACTCCGTGAAAGACGAAAGACAGGGCAGGCAGACACACACACACACACACACACACACACACACACAGAGAGAAGACTTATGAGTTACTGAGAAGGAAAATCCACAGTAATGAATGTAGAGTATTAACAAATCCAAGCCCTTCCTCATCAGTCACTTTGAGCGGCTCATTAAATGGTATAAGCTAAGAAGTCGGTCAATACACAAATCTGCCACAGAAAAGGTTAAAGTGATGCGATCATTGATTTGTTAGACAGACATGGAGCAGGGAGAGGGGCGCACATGGCTGTGCTCTTCAATTATGGTGCACACAGCGAGGTGCTGCCGGGAGCTTACTTCTGCTTCGTCTTGGATGGGAGCTGCTCCCACACCGTGAGCTCCCGACCCCCCGTCACCCAGCGGTGGTCTCCACTGGCGGTCCGCCACATCGAGAAGCAAAGGATTCTGGGTGTCTCAGGTGAGATAAGAGAAACAAGGTACCTGCACCGGGGAAGCGTGAACACTGAGAGAGGTGGAGAGAGAGAGATAGAGAGAGAGATGGAAGAAGGGAGGGAGAGAGTGAGTTGTTACTCAAGTTGATTAGGACAGTTGTCCTGATGAGGTTAAATTTTCAAGTTTCAAAGGCCACTTGAAGCCTGAAACTCACAGTTCAACGTGCTCTCTCCAGTAGCCAGATCAAAGCAAGAGCCAATCAGTAGGCCAGATGTCTGATTGATGCAATCCGTCACCCCGGCTGTGCTACTGTGATTGGTCATTCTAGACACCGTGCCTGTCGGAGGTAATGGGATAAATTAGATACACAGGGCACATGACAGAAAACCGTGTCAGCACTTCCATTGAGCCACGGGCAGTTGTTGCAGCCATGGTAGTAATGGCATCGCTGATGTTCGATAGTGTAAATGGTGATTTTCACCGTGGCAGTGTTAGTATATTACTACCACAATGACACCTCAGGCTGCAGAGGAAGTGATTTTGCTTCTCTCAGTAACGAATGGTCTTGTGGAACGGATCCGCTACAAAAAGCGCCACTGCTTGCGGCAGTAACTCTCAAAAATGGTGGATGATTCTGTGAGCATTAATAGGTCACTTTGATACTAAAAGTATGATTCTAGGTAATGACTGTATGATATCTGTACTTTTCCTGTGTATATCTGTGTGTGACTGTATTAGGAGATAAGCAGGAATATTATGACTTTCACTGTTTCACTGTTCTGCATGGCTGCGTCAGTAGCTATCTGCTCCGGATTGCCAGGCTGCCACTAATCAGGGTCTGATTCAGTGTAGTCCACGTGAGATGGGATGACCAACGCCATCTCCCGTCAGCCTGGAAGGATACTTAAACTCTAACTATTTCCTTGTCTAGTTAGAGCAGATGATGGATCTTTAGGTGAAGTCATGCTGTCTCTCCCTTGATGCGCATCATTGTAAATAAACTCTGTTCCTGATTTTTCATACTATTGGTCTGACTGGGTCTCTATTAAATCTATGGTATCAAAATTACCATCAGTTGTTATGGTAATTAGTTATACATAGCTCAAGGGGGTGAGACAGTGGCTAACACTGATATTTGTATGAGTTTAAAATTGTATTATGGTTATATCCACACAATAATTTGGTTCTGTGTGTCCAATTGAGCTGTTCATAATGTTAGTGGCTTTGTAATTGCACTAGATCATTGCCAGCTAATTTAGCTTTCAAGCTGCAACTTCAGGTTTGAAACCAGTTGAATCTTTGTGATTTGCTCTGCAATGACATGGTCTCCTGATCAGTTAGACGCAACACACCACACACATTTATTTACGTGAGAGGGGTTGACCTTTGATCCCCGAAGGACAGGGCAGCTATGACCAACACACAGCCTGCCAGCCATGCACATGTGCCAAGGCCTGCCATTCAAAAGCATACGGTGCAGAGCAGTCCAGTAAACTGGCTGATGGACAGGCCTTGTGGTGTATCTGACTCACCCTTCCTCCAGTCGAGGACCCTGATGCTGGCTCTGCCGCTGGCCATGAAGACGCGGTCGCCACGCGGACTGAGCGCCAGATGCCCGCGGTGTGAGCCCCCGTGACCCGTCTGGGTGCCTCCACACCCCGTCACTGAGGGACCCCACTGTTGGAGCCGCTGCAGGGGGCTTCCGTGCGAGGAAGGATGCACCTCCCACACACACAGGCTGCCGTCTGCCGAGCCGCTGAACACCAGGGGACCCTGGGACTGTGGAGGACAGGACGGGCAGGGAGAGGAAAGCTTGTCATTCGGCTGGTGACACTCTGCGCCACTGTAGCTCAGCATTATACTCCACTAGAGAGGTTACACCGCTGACTGAGTGGGGCAATCCCGAGCCGCCCACCTAGCAATTTGCAAGTTTTTTTTCTCTTTTTTTCAATTCCGTTGCCATTCGCAAATTCAATATCTCTCTTTTTGCCCCAAATTGAACTAGAGTGAACCATTACAGTGGAATGAGGTGGTTCGATACTTGGCTGCCTGAAAAGTTTCCTTGGAGAGGAGGAGGAGAGGGTCCTTCAAGACAAGTGAGCAAAAAACGTTGGCAGTTGCTGCATCGTTCCCCCACCTGTAGGGCGGTGATGGCCTCCTCGTGCGCGTTGACTGATTGACAGTTATCCATGGACTGCCAGCTCCACGCCTGGACCTTGCCTCCATCTAGGAGGAGAGCGGAGGATGATGCTAACGTCAGCTGACAGCTGGGGCAGGAATTAGCACACACCTGAGCAGTGTACTGTAGCTCTGACTGTCACTTCCCATCATGCCCTGTAACAGGTTTGGCCTGCTTTTTTCCCCCCCAGCGGCACTTTCACAGACAATCACACACACACACACACACACACACACACACACACACACACACACACACACACACACACACACACACACACACACACATACACACACATACATACACTCACACATACACGCGCGCGAACACACACACACACACCTTTGTTGCCAGGATGCATGCATTCTGTCTTGCATAGTCTTTTTACCGCCATTGCAATCAGAATGTGTTAACATTTCACCTAACAAGTGCTTCTTCTCCACAACAACACTACACACCTTTTCATCGTCTCTCTTCGTGATCTGACCACCCTCTGAGTAATGAAATAAATAAAGCGCTCTCTCATTCTTTATCTGTCTCTCTCTTTGTTACAAACATGCTCAAGCTCAAGCACACACACACACACGCACACACACACACACACACACACACACACACACACACACACACACACACACACACACAGTCTGTCTCACCTGATCCAGTGATGATATATCCGTGCCCCTCGGGAACGAAGCAGATGGCTGTCACAGCGCTGAAGGTGTAGATGGATTTGACACATTGCCCTAAAGACAGTCCACAGCGGGAGCACACAGGTTAGACTGGCCATTTCCCCCAGCGTCCCCTTGGCCCCGTGCCGGGAATGCGCTGCTACAGCGTGTGGCGCCCGCGGAGCTGTCGGAGGAGCAGCTCAATCTGGGTCACGATCAGACACCTCGTTTGGGAGACTTGATCCATTGCCAACGAGAGTCACATTTCAGGCTGGTGGTGTTTGTTTTACGTGTTTGTCTGTTTGTTTGTTTGTTTGCTCATGTCGCTGCTGGCCCTTGGGAGATAAATCTCTCAGCTCCCTGTCTTGTGGTGGGGTTTTGAGGGGGGGGGGGGTTTGTGTGTGCGCAACACAACATACCTGAACTGAGCACCCAGATGCTCACGCAGCAGTCACTGGCGCCACTGAGGATGAATCTCTCCTTTTCACTGAGGTCCAGAAACCGTGCTGAGTTGAAGACAGACAGACAGCAGAGGGGAGGAGGAGGAGAGACGACAGGAAGGAAGGAAGGAAAAAGAGGGCACATGAAAAGTGGGCAGAGGAGAGGAGAGGGTTGGCAGCAGAGTACAGGGGTGAACAAATTAGAGAGAAGAGCAAGGTTAGCACGTACATGACAGACATGAGGGGAGGACATGGAGGAGAGAGAGAGAGAAAAGAGAGAAACTGGACTGAGTGGTGACCGCTGTATTCAGATGTGTCTGTGAGGGCTAACTCAGCTTTGACAGTTTACAGTAACATGAGGCACTAGACTTGTTAATGAGCCCTCACAGGTACGTGAGTGATTCAAGCATGAATGCATCGTTGTCAATTGAATGGCTTTGTAAAGACAATGCGAAAGCATTGAAATAATAGTGTGCAATAAAAGAATACCCATCCTCCTGCAGAACTCCGGAGGGGGTGCACAGAGACAGGTGACTCCACCAGTGTGACCCCCCAGATTGCGCTGCTCTGTTGCCGTGGGAACATGCCACACTTTCACTGTCGTATCGCGGCTTGAAGGGAAAACGAGAAAGAGAGAGAGAGAGAAGGAGAGAGAGAGGGAGGGGTGGAGGGTGAGCAATAAAATGTGGGGGTGGAAATGGACAGAGGAGGAAGAGGAGGACCAGAGGGAAATGAAAGAGAAAATATAGAGAGGGAGGAAAAGTAAGAGGATGGGTGATAAATTAGCAAACTTTTTTATACCAGCAAGCAGAATAATACAGAAAACTGACAGTGAACAAATCTGCATCTCATTCCATTCGGAGTACCTGCCAGAGATCACAAGGTTGTCCACGGCAATCACGCAAGTGATTATGTCACTGTGACCCTCGAGAGTTCGAAGCCGAAATCTCGTCGCTTCCCAGGATGCTTGAAGGGTTGAAACTTCTGATTCTGAAACATGAACGCGTTGAAATGAACATGGAAAGCTTTGAGGTTGTCTCTCTGAACTCACAAGTACTGGAATAATCCCAATTTACCGCATGCAAATTAGATTCAAAAGTGGCCCATGGGCAGATTATAGAGGGTCGTCTTCAAAGTGAATGCTATCAGTAGCGGCAGATGGTATGCGTTTGTCGGGTGCTATTGTACATGGTTAACACGAGACCTTCTTGTTGTTGCCAGCTGCTGGTTTCTGTTGAGGCTGGAATGACTTGTGAATCTGGTTCTTCTTCCGACTCCCCTTCCTCCTGTCCATTTCCTGTTTCTGGGCTTGCAGCTCTGGGCATCTTGGGAGCTGGTGACTGGACAGAGAGAGCCGCAGGATTCTCCACCCTTGAGGCGAGAAAAGCCAACAAAACAAGATTCCAAATGAAAGGGTCTTCATGATTAATGAATCTTAAAGAAAGGATTGGAAGCATGTGCATGCAGATGTAAATGTATATTTGTAAATGTATATATCTTTGTAAACAGCCTTTCAAACACATGCACTGCACGTATTTGTGCTGTGGCTCCTGCAGAGAGCAATTGCAATATTTCAGAAGCGTGGCCCTCTTTAATCGATACTGGCGAGACGTGAATGGTGGAGGCCTAGGGGTGGATTATGTTTGCTGTTTGGGAGAGTTATGCCTCTCCTCTGCGTTAGCCTCGGCGGATAACTCTTACACTTGTCTCTTCATCTTCTCACTCTCCTTTCCCACAATGCTTTGGGTTTGCTGGGGGCCAGAAAGTTGCAGCAGCAGCTCAGCCAATCTGGCGCGAAGCTCCGCCTTTTTTGAGACCTGTGAGACAGGGATGGACAGACAGAGGGTATTCCACTATCTACGTATCTCCACCACGTGCAGACAAACAATAACAAACAGAGACGCACAGTGTGCTGGACACAGAAGAGATGTGCAAAGTTTGGTGAAGTCCCCAAGCTAAATGTCTAGAAAAGAACTAACATTCAAAACCACTGTTCCTTTTTTTAAAAAATATATGGGCTACACAGTATTACTTCTATATGCAGTAATTTCCTGTGTATTAGCCACATTGTGTATAAACCGCAGAGCAGTGTTATATGCAAATGATAATAAAAAAAAAAAACATGTATTAAACACACCCATGTATTAACCACAGTGCCCAATAGCCCAATGAATCAGAAACAAATTGCAGAAAAGAAATGGATTCCCATATTAGCCCGCCCCCTTGTATTAACCTCATAGATGAAGACATTTTGCAAAATCAATGTATAAACCTTGGTTAATAGTCAGGAAATCATGGTATATATTGTTCATTGCCTCCTGAAGGATATTTCTTCTATCTTTTTCACTTTCCTTTAATGACACTTCCTTTGTATATATTTTATAGATTACACAGCATAATACCTCTACAGTACATTCTTGAATTTCCCTTAGGGATCAATAAAGTATATCTATCTATGTATCTATCTATACATGTATGTACTGTATATTTGGGCACAGTATGGGCACCCATTGAGTGAGTAAATTACATTTCCAGTAAATATCATGCAGTATTTTAGTTTTGGACAATTCTAGAGTAAAAAAGGAAAGGAGCACCATTCAAAAGTTTGGGCACCCCAAGAGATTCAAGCTGTCAGATAACTATTACCAAGGTCGCAGACCTTAATTGGCTTGTTAGGGCAATAAGCTTGTTCATAGCCAGCAGCCATGGGTTACCGGTACTCTAAACAGCTGCCTACCACTCTGAAAATAAAATAAATAAATAATTGATGTCAACAAAGGAAAAGAAGGGTAGAGGGTAAAAGGGACTTCAAGTAACTGTGCAATTCAGAAACTGCAGTTAACGGGAACAGTGGAGGTCAACTTAATGTCTGGAAGACCAAGAACTAAACCAACATTTCTTACATCAGATGTGAGTAAATTCTTCAAAACTTTATGAGTTTTGGAAAGTCACAAGGACTGATGAAGTTGCAACACAACTTTTTGGCCAAATAGATTTAGACAAAAAAAGGTGCAGAATTTCCCATTTCAAAAAATAATAGGCCTATGTCTCCAACTGTATGGCCAGGTGGATCATGTGGGCTTGTCTTAAAAACCATACACAGGGAACATTTCTATTGTGGCTTGCTATCTAGAATCAAAATAGCACTAGAAGACTGGCAGGTCGTTTTACCAATGGCAATAGACCACTGTAGACTAGCCTACAGGAGGTGCAATAACAAGGCTACGTCTGATACCTAGCCTAAGTAACCTGGCCTAAGTAACTTCGTCAGTTTTGAAACATTGGATAGGCCTAGTGAAAGTTAATACTTTGTTGTTGTTGGTCTGACCAAGAGCACTATAGCATCACAAATAGTGTGGGGAAATAGCCTCCATGTAGGCTCAACCAATAATAGGCTATCCTGATGGATCATTTCAGTAGCAACAACTGCGCCCCTAGGGAAATCTGCGCGGAGTCGACCAAAACATTAGTTAATGGGGCAGCTAATATCAATACAAAAACATAGAGTATGTGTCTGTACCTTAACTCTCTCCTCTGTTGTAAGAGAAGCCTTGATCTCCAGATTCTCAATCTGTCTCAACTTCTTCTGCAGTTTTCTCACCTCCCCCATCTATTTCGGTTTACACTTCTCATTCAATTGAATTAGTCTTCTATTCAATACTCCCTTTCCGATAGGAACCGAATAAAATCTATATAAACCCTATAATAGCTTTCATATGTATATGAAATAGGCAAGAATAACGACGAATGCAACAATTAACCATTTGCCTTTTATGGGACTTCACAGGCTACGTGTCGTGGATTTTCACAAGACGACCTCACTTTCCGGAAATGCTTTACGCATTATTGACCTCACTCAAAGGAAATAAGAGTAACCGAAAGCTACTTTGGCATGGCTTTATAAATTAGGCTATATTAATTCGTAATTCTCTGGCGTCACCGAGTGGAGGAAAAAAGCAGAATATTAAACTTGCAACGTAGCTTGCTATTCTTTCTGTTCTTATGATGGTTCCTTTTTAAATGTAACCCACTAAAACATTGTATTTTTAGTTATGAGTTTAATTTAGTGTTTTATGTCTTAAAAGTGGTGTTTTATATCTTCATATATCTCCAATTTGTATTATTACCCATACTGTAGCCTACATTTTATAATATGCCAAGTGAATGCATAGCATGCCATGGTTTAACTATTTTTGGAGAACATGGAGAGTAAAATGTGTTTACATGAATAATCATTTATGTGCAAAATGAGACGTTTCATCATCATATCCTTTATATGTGTCATTTTCAGAAGATACCAATTATGTTCTTGATCCATTCTTTTATTTCCAAATTCAAGGGCCGATTAGACCTCACTTGTCGGAAATGACATCAAGACAAGCGCACGGCCGTTCTGCCTCTCGACCTTATTCGAAGGAAGTGTGTCATAGACAGGTCGGGTAGCTCCGTAGAAGAAAAGAAAAAAATAGAAAAAAAATCAGCGAAGAAAAACCCGTTTGGAATTTTAGATTTGGGAAGATTTGGACGAAGTTTCCGAACTGTCCCGACCCGAGGGATCCCCGGGGAGGGAAAAGGCGTCTTCAGCACCGGTAATAGTGTCTAATTTCTCACTTAATACTTATTTTGCTGTTAATTTATGCTGCAAGCGCCAGCCGTCTCTCCTCTCCGTCTCGTCTGCCGGAAGTCTGCGTGTGGCTGCTTCGCGCAGCATTGGGCTTTCGGCGTCGACAGTTTTTTTTCCCCCCTGCTTGCTCGTTTTTTTCATCCTCCGAGTTTTTTTTTTCCTTTTTTTATTTTCACAGAGACGATGAGTGGTAGAGAGGCTGACCCGCAGTATTGTTCACATGCTATTGGCTTTTATGTCACAACAATCGGCTGCAATTGTTGGATGCTAGCTAACATTGTACAAATGAAATATTAAGCTAGCTAGCTAACGTGTAATGTACAAGATTCGCGATTTTTGTCTAAACGTTTCCATATTTGCTTTCATATTATTTGTTAACTCGATGAACCAATTCCCTATACCCCTTTCACAAGGAGTAAGACGAATAAACCAAAAACATATTGAATCCAGAATATGTATTTTTACACTAACCTCAAGATGGCTAAATAATAGTACGTTACATTGGCTAACACCTCTTAATACAAGCTCTAACCGGAATGTAACGTTAGCTAATGCATTCAGTTTTTACCCATCATGAAATGTGTTATAGGTAATTAAGATGCTTTGCAAATTAAGTTCAGTTTTGACAAGAACTTGTACATACGATACTATTTGCTCTTGTGAGTCGAATAATTTTACCTCAGGGTTTCAAGGCATCAGACGCATATTGCAAACCACACCAATGATATGACTGGATGCAGCTGTTGTCATATTATTTGTAATTGTTGCAAGTTTTGTTTGTAGTGAAAGTTTTCCCTTTAGAAGCACGCTCTAAACCATTTTTAGCCAGGATTCCAAATATGTTGAATCGCCACTGTAATTTTCTCTTCATCACATGACTCAAGACAACTCCTCCTAGTGTTGATATATTTTCGAAGTTACACTACCGTCCACACCCCCAACATACCAAATCTGACACCTGCGAATTTCACAGTAAATAATTCCTGTTTTTTTTTAACCACTTATAATTTCCCCCATTCATGCCTCCTCTGTAACCGCTTTTGAAGAACTTGCTTGACTGGTTTCTTTATGGAATTTTAGAGGTGGGCAAGGCAAGTGTTTGATCATTAGGCAAGTCTAGGTCTCCCAGTGTATGGTCATGGTTGATTGTTTGTGGATCTATAAGTGACTGACTTATCTGTCATTTTCAGGAATGATGGAAGAGTCTCATTTTAACTCCTCCTACTTCTGGTCTCATGTTCCTACTGTACAAGGACAGGTAAAGAAATTAAACACTGCTGTATCAAAACTGAATCACTGATGTCATGAAATAAGCTTGCGCCTTATTATTACAGTGTAATAAGAGTTTAGGAATATCTTGATAAGGTGTTGGAAGAATGATCTTGTCAACTGAGTAAAGAGGACTTGACTTTTACAATACAAATTCAGATCATTAGAAGAGCTCAGGCCCAGTAAAGAATGGCAACTGGGAGCTTTTTCAGATCAAGAACAAGAGCTCATTTTTAGAAAATCTTGGTAAAATAGGGGAGGGGGAAGATATCCTTTCAGATAAAACAGAATTATTTGCAATGCATCAGAGGCTTTTACAGAAGTTGCTAAGTTTTTTTTTTTCTTTTAGCTTTTCTTCCAGCATAGTCAATTAAATGTTTTCATAGTACACATTATATCTCTGAGAAGTTCTTTTTTTTCTGTGATAATATCGGATCATATTAGATAGTATGTCTTTACATCTTTGAAATGTTACATAAAACCAAAGAAAATGTAGTTGAAGAAATGCCAGGCTATCACAGAATAGTGATATATGAAAGAATCATCATCTTGCCAAATTGTGATCGAGGACTCATGAATAAATCCAATAACCAGGTCACCCGTGACTCCCACTCCCATTAATAGCATTCTTACCCGCGTGCATGTGTCCCTCAGATTGAAAACGCCATGTTTCTGAACAAGATGAAGGAGCAGCTGGGGCCGGACAAGAACTCTCCATTCTCACACTCGGGCCCGCACTACCCCGCCGCAGTGCTCACCGTGCCTGGTGCTGTCACCATGGACGCAGTGGCGGGCGGGCGGGTGCCTAAACAGGAGGGTGGGGGAGGGGGGTCGTCTCACCTGCACCCGCCTCACACCTCTCAGAACATCACCGTGGTGCCCGTGCCCTCCTCGGGCATCATGACTGCAGGTGTGTGTGTGTATCTGTGGGATGAGGGCTTTCAGAACCTGCTTGCTCTCTCTTAGTAGTCTCATTACAATGACGAGATCAGTTGGCATTATCATCAACACATTACTGGGTCCTTTAACGGGCCCTTGAAGGGGGTGGGGTGTCATGGCTTAAAACGTTTTTTCCAAATAGAAATAATTTCCAATAAAAGTATTTGAGTTTATGTACTTTATTTTAGAATAGGCAAGAAACCAGTCTTTCATCATTGTAACATGGCACAATTAAAAAGTGTTAAGAATTGTTCACACATTCAAGCCCTTTTCTTTTTTAAATTATTGTCTGAGCTTGTTAAGCCTCCTAGTTTACATTATAAAAATTCTCAATTTTGTAACAGTACTTAACAATGATCCTAGTCTGATTGTTGGGTTCTTGAAATTGAGTGAATTTTGTCTGGAAAATCTTTGAGTTTGATGTTTAAGAAGGTGAGGGAACCCTTACATTGATGCAAAGATTTGGTAAATATTAAAATATGCTTGCCCAGAATGGTATGTTTTTTGGTATGATTTTTAGAGCACACCAGATCCTCTACCTCCCAGCACTATTTCATTTGTGTGTCCTCGCCCCCTCCCTTTTCATTCTCCTGGTGTCCACTCCCAAATTAATTCCCGTCCGTCTGTCTGTCCGTCCTCCTTCTGTCCACAGCGGGCTTCGTCATCACCACCCCGCAGGGTACGCTCGTCTCCCCGGCCTCCTGCTCGCAGTCCTTCGTCTCGGGCCACCCCACCACCACCATGATCGTGTCCGCCCTCCACCCACCCAACTCGGGTAAGAGTGCCATCCAGCCCGCCTTTGACTGCTTGTGTAAATATGGTGTTGAGCCCACACAGTCATCTGTCATTTTAAATTCCACCACGGGGGTTTTGGATTATAATTACCATCAGCACAGCACACTCTATTAGAATGTCTTACAGAGATCTGTAAAGGCAGAGACTTTATTTACTGTGTGGTGTTAGAATACCCTGGGCACATTTCATGGCAGGCAGTTAAATCACATAAACCCTCATATAGATGCACCTCATGCGCAGAAGCGTGACTGCTTTTGACTTGCCAGCTTTGCTTTGAGGCACTGGATGCTCTGTGCTGTGAGAGCCAGAGTAGCACTCTAAATACTGATGTGACTAGTATCGAGTATTGAGTTTTGAATGGTCAGAGAGTCAACCGACAAGTTTAACAGATCTGTAGGTTATGTAACCCCCCTCACGACTCCCATAGAAAAGAAAGATGTCAATCAAGCACCTCCCATCGTCATCCCGACGCCGGGGAAGCGAGGCAGGAAGAAGAAGTCCGAGATGCCACGCATGGGGCCCACTGCCACGGGCCACGTGCTGCCCACAGGCAGCGAGGCGCTGATCTTAGCACACTTGGCGGCAGGTGGACAGGTGTGTTTCTATGAGTCCCCATTTTCAAAACATGTTTAGTCAGTATGTTAATAGTATTTAATACGTTTTTCATACCATAAAGAAGTAATTGTGTGTGTTCTGCAGCATCACCCATCTGACCCCTATGATCTATCAAATGAGGACGAGGAGCATGCGGTGAAGAATGGGACCAAGACGTACAGGTACAGC
The DNA here is from genome assembly GCF_017589495.1 of Alosa alosa. Classification (NCBI taxonomy): domain Eukaryota; kingdom Metazoa; phylum Chordata; class Actinopteri; order Clupeiformes; family Clupeidae; genus Alosa; species Alosa alosa. The sequence continues at coordinate 29,420,670 of NC_063201.1, read as the reverse complement.
AACATGCGAGGGTCAAAATTCCCTCAGCCCCGCGCATCCCCATCCAAACCGTGCAGGTGGTCGAATGGCTGCACACCTGCACTCCACATGCCTGTATGCACAGGTTAGAGTAGGGCGAGACCCAGGGATGTCTAGAAGCTTCCGCGGCGCTCGGCTTCAGCACACTGACACCGCTGCATTGCATGGCTGCATCCGTGGCAGAAGCAGACACAGGCAGGGGAACAACAACAACACGCGCTCTCACCTGCTTGCGCTTTCGTAGGGGTGCAGAGAGAGAATGAGTGTGGTTGTAGATGCACTTGGAAAGCTGTGTGTGTGTGTGTGTGTGTGATTTTTGTGTGTCTGCGCACGCACGCTTCTGACCATCGCTGCATGCGCAAGCCTTCCATCTCTCATGGCCCCATGAAACAGACCTTGCACTGCGCTCACAGGAGGAGCACCCCAGCCCCCCCCCCCCTCTCCTCTCTTCCTCCACCTGTCTCACTCGCTTAATCACTCTTTCTCACAAACGTTGTGCTGGCGCTGGTGTGATCTTCGCCCCTCTTCCTCTCGGCTGCTTCTCCCTCCACACAGCGTCTGCCATGTTTGTCCTGCTGCCGCTGCCTTGTTTTCACAGATCTCACCTCCTCTCTCTCTTTTCTCTCTGTGCCTTGTCATCCACACCTCCCTGACCTTTTCTTCTCTCGCCTTTGTTATGCTGCTCACTCAATCCCCTCAACGTCATTTCATCCTGTCTACTCCTCTTTTCTTTCTCCTATGTCTCCTCATAAATCTTTTTCTTCTCTTTTTTCCCCCACTTTGTGTCCTCACTCCCTACTTTTTTTTCTCTTCTTCATCCATTCCCCCCCTCCCCTCATTTTTTCCTTTTTCCTTTTCTTTCACTGTCTCCTTCATTCACACCCCTCCGCCCTTCATTCCCTCCCTCCCTCCTGGTCTCTGTGTCTCTCTCGTCCGTAGGTGCCGGATGTGCGCGGTGACCTTCTTCAGTAAGTCAGACATGCAGATCCACGCAAAGTCTCACACAGAGGCCAAACCGCACAAGTGCCCCCACTGCTCCAAATCCTTCGCCAACTCCAGCTACCTGGCGCAGCACATCCGCATCCACAGCGGGGCCAAGCCCTACACCTGCTCCTACTGCCAGAAATCGTTCAGGCAGCTCAGCCACTTACAGCAGCACACACGGTACTGCCGGCTGCCCGTGAGACGGCCCCTCTCTCCTCTCTCCCCCGCCCAGAGCGGGCCTTACGTGTGGGTGCAGAATGGAGTGGAGTGGAGGAGTGGGTGGGAGGCTCTGTGTGTGTGTGTGTGTGTGTGTGTGTGTGTGTGTGTGTCGCGCTTTGGGGTGTGTGTGTGGGGGGTGGAGAGGGATAGTGGATTAGAAGGCATGGTTCCTCAAATCATTTTCAGGCTATTGAGATTGTTCTCTACTGAATGTCTGTTCTCTGAATTGGTAAACAAAATTTATATTCAGATATCGGGTTTGAGGACTACTGCTTTAGATTTGTGGTGTTTGAGTATGCTGTTTGTGGTGAGCGATATTGTGAGAGCGCTGTGTGTGTTTTTATGTGTATGTGCGTTGCTGTGTGTGTGCGTTGCTGTGTGTGCATTCAAAGCAGATGTAAAAAAGAGGTGTACCGTGCAGAGAGAAGCAGAAGGAGAAGACTGTAGCTCGGATAAATGTGATCTGTGTGCGTCTGGGAGTGACGTGCGTCAGTCATGATCAGTATGATATGCATTTCAAGGTGCGCTTCGTTGCATGACCTTCATTTAAGATTTCCCTGAAATGCACTCAAAATCATATCCAAAATTGGACTATTAAGCCGACAGTCCAAGGCGAGCCAATGAATTATAGTGAAATCAATTTAGGTCCTTTCTTGGAAGGCTGAAATTGTAGGGTAACCCTCAAGCTATGCACGCGTTCCCTTTTAGTTTAATACGTTTCTTGGCATGCATATTCAACTCTGTCTCCCTCTCAACTTTCACTGTCTTCCCCTGCTTTCTCTCTCAGCCATTCCATGTCATTTTAGGCAAGCTTTGTGTGTAAACATAGTCATCCCCATTATTGGTTTTAAATTAAGCTTTTGATTCCCTGGGTTTTATCTTGCCAAATTGTGACAGTGTTTGAGTCCTGGCAGATTGTCCTTCACTTCTGTGTCAGACATGAGAGGCGTCTAGAAATCCCCCACCCGTGGAAGAGGCCCTGGTGCAGCTGGAATCAGGCTTGTCCTTGAGTCTGTGTCGTAGCCAAACATCGGCAAACATCTGGCCACGACAGCTGCCAGTGCACTCCCCTCCCCTCATCTCACCTCTCTCCTCCTCTCTCTTCACCTCATCTCATCACTCCTCCACTCAATTTCTCTCTCCTCTTCTTCCCCCAAATCCTCCCTCTGACTTATTTTACTTCCTGGGGATTTAGTAGTGGCTCCACAGTAGTGTTTCAGCATTGTTATATCCGAGTAAAGGGGGAAGAATCCTTTCCAGAGAGAGAGAGAGAGGGAGGAGGGGGAAAAAACACAGAGCAGTGCAGACAGAAAACAGAGGCAGACAGAGGGGAGCGAGTGGGTGGTGTTGCCATGCCAACCATGCATTGTTGATGGGTTTTTGTCTCGGCATCTGCACTCCTCAAACATGATTCTCAGCGTGATAGAGTGGCATCCAATGACCTGCAATTACACTGCGTAAACATGGCACCTCTGGGCTGGGACGATGCCCGCGCTCCTATTCTGATGTGTGTTTGCTGCCCTCTTGGGTTTCATTTTTGTCAGCACAGTTTTCTGGTCTGATTAAATGAATAAATCATGTTCTCTCTTTTCTCTCTCTCTCTCTCTTGCTCCTCGAAACCGCTGGCGCTCTCCTGAAGAAATCACACCGAGTCCAAGCCACACAAGTGCCCCCACTGCACCAAGTCGTTTGCCAACACCAGCTACCTGGCCCAGCACATCCGCATCCACACGGGTGTGAAGCCCTACGCCTGTTCTTATTGCCAGAAGACCTTCAGACAGCTCAGCCACTTACAGCAGCACAACAGGTCATTACAGCAGCAGCCCGGCCGCCCTCCCCTTGGCGCAGTCCTCTTTTGTTTTGCTGTCGGACTCGTTTGTTATCCGTCCTGGAGACTCTGATCTCTCTCTCTGCTTTCCTCAATGTGATTCAATGTGATCCCTCGTCCTCCACAAATCTACTCCTCCTTTGCAGTCTGTTCATTATGGGTGATAAATGATTCAGTGGCCGGAGGCTGACTGTGTGTGTGTGTGTGTGTGTGTGTGTGCTGTATAGGATCCACACAGGTGACCGGCCGTATAAGTGTGTGCATCCTGGTTGTGAGAAAGCCTTTACCCAGCTCTCGAATCTACAGGTGAGTGTGTGACTACATATATCATTCATCCTGGGACTGTTAAAGTACCCTTTTCCAAACCCACTTGAAGCTGTTTTATTGAAACAGTCATCACAATAATGACACTTGAGTGTCTTGGATGTATTACGTTTTATTTTCATGATTGTGTATGCAATGTTAGAAGCCTTGTTACCTCACAAGTATCTTCGCTTTGGCCATGAATGATACACCCAATGGATCATCTTCGCCAAAACAAACTTCTCTTAAGTGCCTAGAGTGCTTCAGTCCCATATCATGTTTAATTCTTAATGAGTCTTTCTTTCTCTCTCTCTCTATCTCTCTCCTCTGCTTTCAGTCACATCGTCGGCAACATAACAAGGACAAGCCCTACAAGTGCCACAGCTGTAACCGTGGCTACACGGACGCCGCCAGCCTGGAGGTGCACCTGTCCACTCACACGGTCAAACACGCCAAGCTCTACTCCTGCGGTCTGTGCAACCGCACATACACATCGGTACGCATGCAAGCCCCCAACTGCTACTTAACTAACACCATTATTGCTATGCTTAAATGCATAGTTTCCAATAATTACTATGTTTATTTATGTGGTTGTGTGATGTTTTGCACATTGCAAAGGCCTAGATGGGACATACATTTTCTTAAGTTAATTAAACAGTGCTGTTTAAATCTACTAATAGCTAATTCGGTTGTTTTAAGTTTATCTTTGTGTCTTTTGGCTGAACAGCTTGATTCTTTAATCATGTGTTCATTGAAGACTGCTTCTGAAACGCTCTCTGCTCTCTCCCTCTTCTGTCTGTTGTGTCTTCAGGAGACATACCTGATGAAACACATGCGCAAACACAGCCCAGATCCCCTCATGTCGGCGGCGGTGGTGGTCGCCCAACACGCCCAGTCCGGCGCCAACCAGAACCAGGGCCAGAACCCCAGTTCTTCTGCTGGGGGAGGAGCCCAGAACCGGGGTGACCGAGGCGACAACAGACCAGGCGGAGGCTCCGGTGGAGGCAGCGGCGGAGGTGGACGAGGAGGTGGAGGTGGACAAGGCCAGGGACAGTCCCAGGGAGGCCACGGTACCCCAGGCAGCTACCCCCAGGTGGAGGGTGTCCCATGTCCCTTCGACCTGCACCAGTACAAGACTGTAGCAGCAGGGGACATTCAGTACAAGCCTGTCAGCGTGGCCAGCCTCGCCGCCCACAAAGACCTGTGCCTCACAGTGGCCACCTCCACCATCCAGGTGGAGCACCTCAACTCTTAGAGCAGGTGGAGGAGGACTGAGAGAGAAGGGGATGGAGCTAGACAGCACTAAAGCACTGGCAGAATGCCGAGGGTTTTGTTCGGTCTTATGGATAGTGTTTACTCATGCAGATGTTCGGTAGGATACCTCTGGGAATGCCGTTGAGTTTTTTTTTTAATTATTTTCAGAGGATTTGACATCTCAGCGGTGAATAGATGGAAGGGCTTTCCAACTTCTCTGACTCCACCCTAAAGATGACAAGCAGGCTGCCCTAGTTGTTGTTTCTACAGCTTTAATTCAAGTGAAGCTAAATCGAATTCTTGGTCAAAACGTAGGCCTGTAACAATGCAGATTTCTCCAATATAAATAATCTTATTTTATCTTATCTTATACACGCGAGGGCTCCTCAAGACTGGTCTGGTTATCTAGCAAGCAATATCAAAATGACTTCAAGAGGTGCCTCAAAAAGGGATGGAGTCATAGGATTAGAACGCTCACACAGCTTCTTGTCACAACTTTGGAATTTTGTTGCAGTCTTGCCAGAGGAAGACCAGGCAGAGTGCAGTAGTCTTGGTGGCTGACATCTGAAGGGGTTTTCCATTTTCCCCTGTTAGTATGCTCCTCTAAAGCAGATTAGGTACAATAACATTTGAGCATTTGAATCCCGATGCCTTTTAAAAATTCAGGACTTTGTCTATGCATCAAATTTTAACAATTGAAATCAAAAGGCAAAGACTGTGGAAATGAGCTTGGAATGGAATCTGGACAGTGATGGCAAGTGTGAATGAAACTCCAAAAGAGAAGAGAAGTTTCTTCCTTTTTGTCTACATTTTGTACACTGAGGATCTTCCTTGAAAGGCTTCCCTTTCGATGGCAAAAGCCATATCAGTGCCGATACACTACTTATGCTCTCTGTGAAAGTAACTTTTCATACTTTACTACGGACTGTGCTCAATTTATATCTACCTTCAGTTTTATTATGGTTGTTGCATCACATTTTTGTAAGGTCCCTGTTATGCTTCATGTAAAGTATCCACATACTTTTTTTTTTTCATTTTAAAAAGGGATGTATGTCTGTTTATTTGTGTTGCTTTTTTTGGGGGGAGGGGACAGTTTCTAAAGTATATATAAATATATATACATATATGTGTTTGTGTGAATGTGTGTGTGTGTGTGTGTGTGTGTGTGAAGGGAAAGTCACCATGTAACATGAACATGTTTAACATGTTTGGGAAAAGAAATCTGGACACCCTGTTAATCCCTTCTAACACAGTGGGGTTGGAATGTGATTTGCTGGTTGGTGCTGTATGTAATGCTCTAGTATTTAGTTGTCTCTTTTTAAAAAAAAATGTATTCTTATTATCACTGTTATATTATGACAAAGCGTACCTACTATTATATTGTACTTTATGCACCCAGCATAGTAGAATGACGAACCAGAGTGTTTACCCCATCAAAACAATAAAAGGATTCTCACTGTAATGGATGTTGCTCTTATATAGATTGCATTAAGCACAAATAACCTGTCTTACATTTTGCAATGCAATGCTCCATCAGCCTCTAGAACCATAACCAAGTATGTAAACTAATGTACACTTAAGGAAGGATGTAGTCAGAAAACGTATCTTAATGGATAAGGATGATGCATGCAAGTACAATTTCGTTAGCAATAAAAGTTCACAGACTACATAAATATTGGGGGATATGTATTTTCACTGCTCCTAAGAGAATGTAGGCTGAGATCTGTGGAGGAAATGGAATACATTGATGGTTATGAAGAATAGTTGGCTGCTGCTTTGTTTTATTAAGTTGGTTTCTAGTCCCAACCTCATAGTATGAGGATCCAGTGTGGACAGTTAATTATAGAACTATTGATTACTCCATTGAACTTCACTATGGGAATGTCAGTCACGTCCACTGTGAAAAGGTATCGGCTGTGCCTGAAGCAGGAGTATTTGTATGTCCACTGTAGAGTGTACCATCCAAGGGTCACATAGGGGCGTGTTCTCAAAATATTTCATTAAGTCTAGCTCTGTCAGGTGCAGTTTGTTTTAATACACGTTCATAAAACAAATAGGTCGATAAGACCGGCTAATGTCACGTTGGTAGTATTTATCAGCCTTCAAAACTTTGTTTATACTGGTACATTCCTCTTTTCGTGCAGACATGGCGTCAGTCAAAAGTGTGGGTAACGTTAGAAGTCGAGAAACTTCACGAATGTAAATACTGAGGAATCGACAGAAACGTTGTTCTCCCTGGCACACATTTATCGCTATCAACTGAACATAAAATGCCACGGAAAAAGCCTTTCAGTAATAAACAGAAGAAGAAGCAGCTCCAAGTACGGAGGGAGAGAAAAAGAGGTAAGTGGCCAACTTAGCCAGCTATCATATAACGTTAACGTTAACGGCAAACCCCAAATTACGTTTGGCTAACTACATTAGCTGTGGTGGGCAGTTGGCTAAATGTGATGGGTTTTGTTATTTATTACAGAAATAGCCGTTTGCCATTTTATATACTTCTAATAGCCTTAAAGAGGAATTGTTTGTTTTATTTCTCATAAAAAACGGTATACCTTGTTCATGTGATGAAGAGGGCGAAAGCACATACTTTCAAATTACTTGGTGACTAGCCAGAAACAGTTAACGTCAGCTAGCTCTAGATGCTAGCATTTTACCAACGTGATAAACAACGAAGCTGCTATCGCTAACGCTAGCTAATGTGAATCGTTGAATATTGCTGCCATAATGGCGTTTCTTATCTCTGACAGCTTTATGGGTCCCACAAACTGTATACAGACGTCTGAGCATACTACATGTTAATGTAATTTTGTGATTGTAGTAGTTCATGGCTAGTTGACTGGGTAGGAGAGACGTGACGCGTAGTAGGCTACACTAACGGTAATGGCAGTCAACAACACCATGCTTTGCCCTGATCTGTTCTGTTGACAAACATCAAGCTTATTTGAATGATTGTCATAAGATGGATGTATTAAGCACGACATCCTACATTCATGCATACAATGATGTTGACGTTACAGTGTTACTGCACTGTTGTTAGTATGCGGACCAGCACTGCGCAGTCTCAGCACTTAGTTATGTAACGTTGAGGCAAAGTCAAGTTAATTGAATGAAAGACGTATCTGGTGTTAATGGTAATGGTGAATAAGAATAAAAAATACGTTCCCTGCGTCCCTTCAAATACATGACAACCATACAAAGGGGCACTTCTAGGTTACTCAGCTGATCACGAAGAGATCCTATGATCCTGACATGTAAGAATGGAGTGTCACATAAAGATAAAATACAGACACTAAATGTGTGACAGTGGAACTGACCAACAACACAAGTGTCAAGGAATGCAAGTATTCACTGTTGACGTATGCAGATAATAAGGTTCACATAGCACCGAGAATGACCTGCTGCTCCTGACTGAGCACGTCTCACTCTCACAATGTTTCTTTTTCTTTTTGCAGATTGTTTTCCTGCTTGATTTAATGTCCTACAAACCTGCCTCACAAATTCATTGTCTCGAGCATATTCAATCATGGGTGCCATGTTAGTTTTGGCACATGATATTGCCATGACATCTCTTTTCTCAACTCTCTCTGTAACAATTATGATGATTATCATGATGATTAACTATGTGCAAATGAACCCTCTAATGTGTTCAGGGGACACAGGCTCAGGGCCCAGCAGTCGGAATGCCAGTGCAGAGAGAGGAACCGAGCGCCAGTCGGACACGTCGGACAGTGAGACCACAGATGTGAGGCGCCTCAACCAGCAGCCCTCCGCCAGGGACTCCCGTTATGACCCTAACCGGTGAGAGCAAGGGGATTGTTTTCGTCAATAAATAACTGTACAAAAATACTTTCTCTATGGCTGTGTCAACAAAGGTATCTATTAAAATATTTGGTTAGCCTCTCTCTCTCTCTCTCTCTCTCTCTCTCTCTCTCTCTCTCTCTCTCTCTCTCTCTCTTTTCTCTTTCTGTCCTCCACCCGTTGTTTTTTATTACCCCTTTTGCAAAAAAGTTGTGATTTCTTTCAGGAAGATTAAAGGTAAATGCAGTGTAGACTGCCTGCTTCTACTGCCTACTATAGCAGATATGTTGTCTTCGGTTCTTATGTCTTCAGATTTCGATTGCACTTTGAGAAGGAGAGTCGCGAGGAGGTGGAGAGGCGGAAGAAGATAGCCATGGAGAAAATTCTGGAACCTGCAGCTGAACAGGAATTGGAAGTTGATATAAATGACATCTATCCTGAGGAAAGAGGTTGAAACTCAAATACCCTTCCCTCCAATATATTAATGTTTTGCTTCAATGGTATTATTTGCTAATACGCTGAGCCGTGCAGCATGACACAGATAGCAGATGCCAACCTTAATGTTGAGATTAAATAACTGGATTGATATGCCTGGTTTCACTCTGAATCCAATTTTCTATACTGTAATGTTGCCCTTTTTAAATTGTCCCAGAACTATGTTATTTCCATTTCATTTTATATAGCTTTAGTGCAGCCAAATGTGCATTATCCAATTTGACACAGGTCCATTTCACTCTCTCTCATCCGTGTTGTTGAAAGGGCTGGACTTTCCACGGCGACCCTCCTGGAATTATGGGATGTCACGAGAGGAGCTGTTGCGGAAGGAGGAGCGGTCCTTCCGGGAGTACCTGGAGGCTCTTCACTCCAGAAACCCACTTGGCTCACTCAGCCACTTTGAGCACAACCTGGAGGTAATTTTGCCCCAGTGGCAACAACGGCTGTGGGTCTGATCATTCAATGATGGTGTCAAACTTTCGGGGGATCTCCTTGTGTGGAATTTCCCATCGGGAAGAAAAGAAATGCTGTTAATGATGTCATGATTCATTCCCTAAATATTTTAAACATGAGGTCTGTACTTCATCATCTAATGGAGGTCGTGTCCTCTGAGTCTCCCTTACGCTCCATTAATTTGATCTCTCCAGAGGCTAAACATTGCATTGATAATGAACTTAAATCATTAAGAGGTCACTGGGGTAAGGCGAGGGGCACACAAGGTTAAGGTAAGGGGTCAAACACAGTCATGTAACTGTGTTGAAAAGGTTAGTATCAGGCGAGTGAGTGGAAATGCTAAGGAATGCAAATCCATGAGTTTCAGTGTGTGCCCCAAAGCTCTGATACATAAAGAGTTGCAATGGCATGCTAACACTTGTACAGCTATCCCCAGACTCCTGCTGATAAACATCTTCATTATATCACCCTCCCACCTCAGTCATCTTCCTCCTCTCTGCACTGTGTTGGTGTGTCCCTGTGCAATGCCACCGGCTGTTTTTCAGCTTACCCCAAATGCTGTAAATCAGTGTTGTTATGATTATGGTATTTGGCAGTTGTGAACCTCAGGTGTGTTTTCAAGATTATATGTTGATATGTAGTCTTGGTCTCTGCTCCTATTTCTTCCTGTGTGTTAACTCTCATCTCCTTTTCTCTTGTCTCTTGCCTCCCTGTCTTTCCGGCCCTACCCTTATGCCCCAATCAACCCTCCATGCTCATAGACATGGAGACAGCTGTGGAGGGTCTTGGAGATGTCCGACATCATCTTACTTATTGTGGACATCAGGCACCCGGTCAGTAAATAGTTCTAAAATAGTTTAAATCATACAATAAGTTTGAAACTATGATTTACATGAATTAATAACAATATGTCTTTTAACCCACCACTAGATGGTGACAGACTCAATGTAAATTTGCTCTTTGCTTTTGTCTCCTTGGCTCTTAGGTGTTACAGTTCCCCCCGACCTTCTACCACTACATCACTGCAGAGCTTCAGAAACGGGTGGTGCTGGTCCTGAACAAAGCAGACCTGTGCCCGCCGCCGCTGGTGCTGGCCTGGAAACACTACCTGCACACCCACTTCCCCCACCTGCACTGTGTCTGCTTCACCTCCCACCCAGGACAGCCCTACAGCACAGGTAGAGGAGCAGGACACGCCTGGCACTGTGGGCCACAGATCTGTTAACAGGCCTCCGTAGAGGCCCTAAGTAGCAAGAGAAAACAACTGGACAGTGGGGATAGAGAGAGAGTTGGTCTTCTTTGCTGTGTATCCTGTTAAGTCTGACTTCATGGGCCCAACAGATTTTTCGTCCAAAAACGTTTACTAGCACTAGCGTTTAGTAGACAACTTCTCTAGGGGTGTCACGTTTTTATGTCGAAATCGATCGAAATGACATCTCAATCTCCAACTTCAAACTCAAAGGTAGAATCGACGATGTAGCTACACCCCCAATGTGACGTCCTGCATGTATGCCAAGACACAAAAACACACACACACGTGCTGAACTGCGGCGTCAACACTCCTCTAACTTTAGGCTGCAACCAGTTAAAAAAATACACATCAACCGGCCGAAATCAAAGCTCCTTTTGCAACTCTGAAATCCCCGGTGTGGAAGTATTTTGTCCATTCACGTCAATTACGCTAACTTACTTATTTTAGCAAGTGAAAAGATGATCTAGGCCTAGTTACAGTCCAGAATTACTTTAAGGCATAAAATGCACAATGATAAGCAGGCCTACATATTCCATGAACACTAACCTTGGGTCTCTTCGGAGTGTGATGAACAATCAAATTATCATTCTGTGTTGTTTCATTTCACTATATTCACGTCTATGTTTATTGTTTGATCTGTTTACAACCTTGTGGTTGGAAAGGTTTCAAAATAAAAATCGGTTTCAAAATAAAAGCCCCCCCTGAAACAACAGGATAGGAAAAGGCCGAAAAAAGTAAACAACATAAGGAATACATTAGTAGTAATATTTTTTTTTAAAAATCTAAAATTAAATCGAATCGAGGATTTGGAGCATCGTGACACCCCTTAACTTCTCTAAACCTTGTCACCATCACCTCTGTTTTAGTGAAGGTAAAAAAATAACTTAAGGCTAACAGAGTAATTGGTGTAGCTGTGCAGCCAGATGACATAATGAAGGGTAATGTCCAGGCCTCAGCAAAAAAAATAGGATTTTGTTAGGTTGAGGGAGCAAGTGAGTGGTGGAATGGCAATTTTGATACTCTGAATAGCAGGGAAAAAATAGTTTCTTTTACTGTCTATAGGGAAAACGAGCTTCTCTGGGAGCAGTTGGTTCAGGAAAAATAATTATCGCCACATTATTGCATCGCGACTTAACAACCGGATAGGAAAGGTGAAGGAAGAACATAGTGTTAGCACATTAAACATCAAAGTTAGGGAGAAACAGAAGTATAATTTGCCCTAGATACATTCAGACTGTGAAGATAAAAGTATGTAAGGAGAAACATAAACAGACTGCATGACATGAGTTTGTGTTTGTGGTCAGTTCTTCAGAAGAGGAGGATGAAACGGAAAGGACACTGGAACCGGGCTGGAGGACCCATCCACATCATGAAGGCCTGTCAGGAGATCACCGCAGGAAGAGGTGAGTAGTTCAACTCCAGGCTGAGACTGGGGACTGAAGGAGTCCTCGAGTCCAACATATAGAAGCAGAGAATGTGCATTACTGGATGCAGTTTAGTCTAAGGTTAACCCTGTTAACCCAAATCAGAGATTTGTTTAGAAACTATTACTGAAAGCCTGAATTGGTCCATTGAACAGGGCATCATCATTTTTTGTGCTCTCCTCTTCTTAAGAGTTGAGTGAGTGGGTGGATAAACCCCAGAAAGTTCTGCTGTCATACTGTATCAATAAACAAGTTGTGCTAATTAGGATTGCCTGGCTTAGTGAATCGTTTTCCACCTCTGTGAGTGAGTTAAGCTACAACAGAAAAAGTCCATGTTCAAAGTGTTTGCCTGTCTGGAGTGTTCATATCTTAGGTGCGTCTTCTCTGGATGCCATCATTTCAAAGATCCTCTTAACTGAAATCAGAGATTTGTTTGGAGACTGGAGTCTTTGAGGAGTCCTTGAATGAGTTGTTGAGTCTAGCGCATAGAAGCAGTGAATGTGCATTACTCGCTAAAGTTTAGTTTAATGGATATGAAGTGTTTGAGATTGTCGTGGTAGATGATCCACGACTGCTGATTGTATTGATTGAAATCAACGATTCATGAATGAACTGCTGTTTTTTTTAAGATTAAAGTGATGTTTGTTAAGAAGACACTAATGTTGTGGTTGATGTTGCAGTGGATCTGAGCAGCTGGGAGCAGAAGATTCAGAGGGACGCTGCTGCCATAGGCACCGACTGGGAACAGGCAGACGACGGGGTGGAGTCCGTGCTGGTGGAACACCATAGCGACGTCGCCATGGAGATGAACAATCCTACTCATGAGCTGTATAAGGATGGAGTGCTCACTCTGGGCTGCGTAGGTAAGAGCCTCCTGTCCTCTCCCCACACCCCCATCCCCACCTGCACACGCAGGTGCAGTCTTACCTTAGTTCTGGGATGAGTCATCTCCGCGCTCTGGGTTCCTGATTTGATCTTATTCAGGTTGTGAAAGTCTGCCCTCCTTTGAAGTATGTTATGAAATGCCAGCTGATGGGAGATATACTGTCAAAAAGATCAGGATGTTTACTCCAGTTTACCACAGTTTAGTAGGTGGAGGTGGAGTCGGTGGTGGGGGTATTTAAGACCATTATGTGGTTTTTGCCTTATTAAGGAAACTTTCACAATCATGTTTTTCTTAAATATACATTGCCAGCATAGAAACACACACCTCTACATCATTCTGCTGCCTAAATTCAGCAGAGAGAGAACATGCCTCCTTAGATTCAGTGCAACAGAATAACTTGCACTGTAATCATGCTTGTTTTACTCTTCTTCAGCTCTGTAAGGCAGAAATATATAAATACACATTTGCACGGCTGACTTGAAAATGTCAAGCAACACGTCCTAAGGGTTTAGTGTTCTAGACCAGACCTCGTTAAAGACTTCTGAAATAGGGTTACTTGCAAAATGATCCCATACTTCTTGCCTTGACCCCTCTAACCTCCCCTTGATTGTGGCCACTCTCTTTTATGTCCCCCCGTCGTCCCAGGATTCCCTAACGTGGGAAAGTCGTCGGTGCTGAACAGCCTGGTCGGCAGGAAGGTGGTGAGCGTGTCACGGACGCCCGGCCACACCAAGTACTTCCAGACCTACTACCTCACCCCCACCGTCAAGCTGTGCGACTGCCCCGGCCTGGTCTTCCCCTCCCGCGTCAACAAGCAGCTGCAGGTGAGCGGCTACCGCGGAGCCTCCAGTCGGCCTGCGTGTTGTGTCTGAGTGGGGAAGCAGGTGCTGGGGATGTTTGCGCGTGTGTGTGTGTGTGTGTGTGTGAGATGGTGAAAGAGTTCCCTTTTCTTCTGAAAATTTGCTGATTTGGTTACTGCACAAGTTTCAACTTGCCTTTTCTCATCTCGGTGTTAATGCAAGCAGTGTTCCTCTATATCCCTCCACATGTCTTTCTGTTCCTTCTGTTCTTTTTTACGTCTGAATGTCCTTTTTTAAATGTCTTATTTCTCTCTCTCAGATCCTCGCAGGTATCTATCCAGTGGCTCAGCTGCAGGAGCCCTATAGCTCTGTGGGTTACCTGTGTGAGCGAACCCCCTACCTCTCTGTCCTCAAGCTGAAGCACCCAGACCTGGGCGACATGCTCCCGGAGGCACGGCCCGTCCCTGGGCATGAGAAGTGGACGGCCTGGAACGTTTGCGAAGGTACACATGGGCCGCAGATGGGAGGCCGTGGGTCTGAATGTGTTGTCATCATCCCAAAAGTGCATTAGTGTGGTTATGAAATGGTGTGGTTATGAAATGAGTATTTCTTTAAACATAGGCACAGTCTCTTCTGGATCATATGGGCCAGAATAGGTTCAGCTACATGAATGCAAATCCTTGTTCACTGTGACTGATTGGGTGCTGACAGTGACTTTGCTTTTTCTAAGCACAAGGGGCATTAATCACCACACTTTCATTCTAACTCCGCTGCCCCGGACTTCCACTTCCTGCAACCCAATGCATTCACACACACACCCACACACGCACCCACACACCAACACAGGCAAGCACATACCTCCACACACACACACACACACACACACACACACACACACACGCAAACACACACCAACACAGGCAAGCACATACCTCCCACACACACACACACACACACACACACACACACACACGCACCCACACACGCAAACACAGGCAAGCACATACCTCCACACACACACACACACACACACACACACGCAAACACACACCAACACAGGCAAGCACATACCTACACACACACACACACACACACACACACACACACACAAACAGTGGTTAAATTGGGATTTGGTGGGTGGGGTACCCTGAAATCTAGTGTCGGTGCAACGGGGAAAAATGAGTCACTGTTGGACAACGTATTGAGTTTGGTGGTGTAGCAGTATGTTTTTGGACAAGAATAGGCTCTTTGCATGTACTGTATGGCTCGTTTATTTTCGGTGGAGCCAGGTGTGTTTAAACCTGCCGCTATTGTAAATGTAATTAGTGCCTACACGGACCTGGTTGGGTGTTGCACCTAGTAAATTGGCACGTTTCAATAAAGAAGGATTTATGTGATTTACATTGGAATTGTTATTATTGGGCAAACAAGATATTCAGTGTCGGAGTGAAGATGTTAGGAGCAGAATATAACAAAATATGCCGTTACAACACCGTTAACGCTCCACCGGAAACAAAGTGGTCGCATTGAGAGCCTTTCGTGCAAAGAGCCCATTTTATCTTGGTCACCTCTGTCAGTCAAAATAGCTCCCATATTGATTTGTACCCAGGGTGTCACTAGACCTAGAACTGCAATGGGGGAGTCTGGGGGCATGCTCCCCTGTAAGAAAATTGTTTATATTTTAACGTTTAAATGCACTAATCTGCTGCAATTTCAAAAGGTATTCAGAGGTTAGACTTGCTTATTTTTTTATCTATGGATGGAAATATTTGTGCTGTAGCCTAAACTGTTTTGCACTTCAGAACTTTAACCAAGCACACACAGGTGGAATAGTTATGATATTGCAATAAGTTCACAATTACAAAGCATATTTGCAGTTTCACAGTTCAGAAATGGTCAAAAATAGTGTACATTTCGCTGCCATTAACTGACCATTTATTTTAACAATATCATCACGCTATATTGTTGGTACGAATTAATCTATTTATTTATTCATTTATCTGAGGTGCCGGCACTGCATTCCAGACCACTCCAGCCCAATTAGCGCACACACACACACATTCACTCATTCTCTCCCCCTCTCTTCCCCTCAGCATGGGCTGAAAGAAGAGGTTACAAGACCGCCAAGGCTGCCAGGCACGACGTGTACAGATCAGCAAACAGTCTTCTGCGCCTGGCCGTCGACGGGCGTCTGTGTTTGTGCCTGAGGCCGCCCGGCTACCACAGCCAGAAAGGTGAGCCTCCGCTGACCATTAGTGGGCCTCCACTGGACAGCAGCTTCACGCGTGCTGCAGGGGGCAGTGAGAACAGTCAGTACTGACGTCATCTGCCTTATCCCTCTGTCCATACAAAAACTGAAAACCAGGTTGCATGTGGTGTTTAACAAGGCCCTTGAGAGAGAAACATTTTGTCTTGTGAATCTTTTTTTTTTTTGTTCCTCTCTTCTCATGATCTTCTGTTTGTGTTTCATGGAGACTTTGTGTTCTTTGTTGAGGGATTCTGTGGAGGAAACTCTAAACTGTTGTGCATCTTCTTATTTTTTTATTTGACTTAAGAGTTGATCCTTGTTCTAAGAAAATGAAAGGATTCTGTATTCTCCTTCTCCCTCCCCATCTCCCCCTCTCTTTGTTTCTCTCTCTCTCTCTCTCTCTCCCTTTCCCTCTCTCTTTCTCTGTCTCAGACCAGTGGGAGTCCCACCCAGATGTGTCTGAGATCATCGCCCTGCAGGGTCGGCGGGAGGAGGAGGAGGGGGGGGGAGGAGGAGGGGGCAGGAGAGCGGGGGGGCGCAGACGAGGACGAGGGCGAGTCCAGCTCCGAGCCCGAGGAGGAGAGGGACCGTGACGCGGACGACGACGAAGACGGCGATGGTGACGACGAGGACGAGGGCTTTGTGAGCTCCAGGCGGAGAGAGAAGCCGTCGCCTAGCCTCACGGTTAACATGTTCAGCGTCCTGGGGGAGAACGAGTGCGAGTGAGGGCCACTCCTCCGCCCTCCTGCACTCTGATCCCTCTCTCTCTCTTTTCCCCTTCATCGTGTTCATTCCGTTGTTGTTTTTCTTTTTCTGACATTCCTGCACTACCTCTCCTCACCTCTCCTGCTTACAGTCCCGGCTGACTCCCATTACACACTGCTGGCTGTTTTTCACTCACTCTTTGGTAGTCAGCCCTCAGCCTCCTCTGCATTCATCTCTGTGTCTCTCCTCCCATCCATTTTAAACACAGCCCCTCGCACACAACAGGTTTATTGGAGGTAATACCAGGCACTCACGCGGGCTCAGACACACACACACACACACACACACACACACATACACACACTCACTCACTCACTCAGACATACCAACCTTCACATTAAACTGACACCCGCACAAAATTGAAACCAGACAGGCTTGGATCCCTTCCTTCTCTGACCATCTTTCTCACCAACAATCAAATCACTCTCACACACCCACACACGCACACACACAGTACAATGCATCCACAGGTACACGGTGAAATCTTTCAGCCAGCACAATCACATGTTTTCCATTTTGAACTTGCTCTTATCCTCATACTCACTGGAGGGCCTGATTACCTCACAATCGCATGGTCCTCTCTGAGATGCAGACTGACACATTGATGTCAGTCCATCCCCTCTCAGACTGAAGCACACACACCCACCACTCACACACGTCCTTAACCTCCTGTAGTTCTTCATCTCATCTCTCCCCTCATCCTCATATTACCCTGTTCATCTCTCTGCTTCAACACACACACACACACACACACACACACACACACACACACACACACACACACGCGCGCGCGCGCAGCCCTGCTATACCCCTCTTGCCTGACTTTTTTTGATCATGCATATATCTACACATGTCATGATGCCCACTCCCACAGTCACAAAGAGTGCTGTTGTGTGTCTTTCTAATTCATTTAGCTTGTCTTTTCTGTGCCTCCAAACACCCAAGCAGCTTTGCGTCCCCAACACTCCTTTTTATTTCATTTTGATTTCGACCTCTGCATGTAATCCCCGGGTTGTACCCTGCATGGGTATAGGGGTTCATTAGTACACATTTTTTTTTTTTGGCAATGAATTCTTTTCCATAAGTGACCTCTCAGCTGTGATGCCAAAGGACTGGTTAAGTCAGTGGTCATGGGACAGAAGGGACGCAGGGCCTCTCCTGGTGTTCTAGAATAGGTTACAATTCTCTTATTGGGTCATACAGGAGCACCAGTTAAGTCCACCTAGTCAATCCCCACTAGGAGTTGCATAGGAAGCCACACCACAGCAGTGGAGCTCATCTCAACAGATGGCTCTTGAAGCAGTAAGCACTTATTTGCTCCTCAAACAGCCACTTTTGGACTGGTCAAACGGCTTTTGTGCACTCCAAATTTAAACCATTCAAAGTCCGCTGTTATTACTGGATTGCTCAAGTTGCCAAGGCAACAGAATAGCAATATGCCCCAGCGGCCATATATTTTACAGGCCTCTGATATTCTAGATGAAACAAAGAACTAATTATGTCTGTTACACTCTGGCTATTCCTATGGTGTGTACCAAGGAGTTTGGGGAAGGGTGGCAACATTTAGTCCCAGACAGAGGAGTTTGGGTAATGTAGTGTTATAACTACCACAGGGATTGTAGAGATGCTGTAGTTCACTGCTACAGTCTATATTTTTGCTACATACACAGCACTATATTATGCAAAGTGGTGAGTTTACTCATTGATTTGCGCAGTGCCTTGAACTGGCACACTGTCATACCTCATATATTTCACTCCAGTAAACACTACTCGACATAGCACAGTGCTGTGTAGCAATCTCACCCAATTCATGTATGCCGAAAGTAGTGGAGGTATAAAAGTATTTTTTTCCAAATCAATTCACTGCTTCTGAGTAGCCAGTACTGTAATTTCCATGTATATCATGGTGATGGCTGGTAGGGGATTATGCAATTCATAATTTAATCTTCCTTATCTTCATCAGACTACAGAGCTTCCCTCTTTGGAATTAGACATGAAAATATTTAAAAATTGCCATCGTCCAATCAAGTCATTAGAAATGGATATCTGACAAGTGGGAACAAGAAAATGTCCAGTTGTGTCTGATATTACACGTACTCATCCATGGTGCAGTGACCTCTGTAGAAATGCAAAAGCCTGTACTCCCCCACCTGAAATGGAAATAGATGATCTTTCCTACTGCATAAAGGTCTTGAGACTAAAATAGGAAATTATTTTGCTCTTGTTCAAATGTTATGCCTGTAAGTGATTACAATATTGTTGAAGGGTTTAAGTCTTGTGTGAGGCTTGCATTTGAGCTGATTTTTTTTATTTTATTTCATTCCTTAGTTTAATGAAATCAAGTGAAAATTTGAAACTGGACTGTGGCTACCCTCTGCAATAAAATATACCCAAACGACAGCTGTTTTTGGTGCTAACTTCTGTTCTCATTTTGATGGGGTCACTGATTAATTATGATTAAAACTGCTGCTGAAGCTACTATTCTATTAGGATTCTAAGGGTTACTTTATCCAGTTGTTTACAGTTGTTGGGATCCATGCCCCAGAAAAAAGAAAAAAGTTTTGGAACTCTTTGGAGCAAATTCAGAGTCAATTAGATCATTAGGTTTAAGCAGTCATGTAAGACTTTGCACATGGATTTGTTTAATGTTTTGTACGTGAACATGTATATCAAACTGAAGTGTTGACTGATTGCATCCATTTGGCTTGCGTAACTCTGACATCATGGACTGCTGGAAACTCCCATCGGCAGTAATTAATTGCACAGGCCATATCATCTTGCCAGTTTACGACTGATCTGGAAGAAATATCCAAACCGATTTTCTGTCTGTTTTCATCAGTCAGTCTCTGTCTCCTTAGCAGTGTGTTTGTAATTATTCATCATGCCATGTGTCTTGAATTATATGAGCAGTGTCCTTTTTTCCCCCAATATGAGCAGGGTGCTAAGTAGGTTGCTGTCACATCACTGATGCACACTTGGTACCAGCGTCCAAACCGCAATTCCCTACCTACCTCACAAATGTGAACAGCCAGATTTTCAATGAATTAGGTTTTACGCTAAAACACAGGCAAGTTAAACCACCCAGTTAAACACAGGCAAGTAACTCAATCACTCAATTAAAATCACCAAGTTAGATGAAGCAAAGTGTGGTCAGCACAGATAACTTGTGGATAACAGCCTGCTGTTTGGTCACTTACTGTTGTATCCCAAACATTCCAACTACATAGCCTACGCGTTTAGCAAATAGACAATTGAAATTCCTTGCAGGAGCTTCAGTGAAGAAGAGTGCTTGATTGTTGAATTCAGAGCATCTTTGCTAAGACTAAATTATGAAATTAATGGGTAAATAATAATTAACTTTTAAAGGGATTTTAACTTCTAACAGGATTGCATCTGGGTAGCCTATATTAGATCGCTGCCAAACTGAAATCAATGGCATGTTCCCTTAAGTACTGCTTGTTCTGGATGTAATTATCCTACAGTTATTATCCTGTGGTTAAAACAAAGACTTTAGTATGAGTAGTATGTGATATGTGATATTACATGCATGTACTGTCTTATCACCCTGACAAAGATGTGTCAGTCTATTATGAGTTCAGCCTGCAATCATGTAAACTCTCACAAGAATGAGCCCACAGACACATGCATGCACCTTTAAGCTCATATATGAGTATACTGAGAGCATGTTTTCTTATATACATACTATTATATATATTATATACATACTATGTACATGTATCTCAAATCCAGTTGGATACACTTCTAAGAAACAGGTGACAAGCACTGTATACATGTCTGTAGACAGGCGCGCGCACACACACACACACACGCATACATACACACCCACATGGTGGATAATTTACGAGCATACAGTTGTCTCCTTGTCTGCTTCCGAGTTGGGCATGACGGGGAGGGGGAGCAGTCAGGCTGTCCTAGGGTATCCTGACATCCCCTGCCTCAGGTTTGTTTTCAGTATGGCTACTGAAAAGGGCCAAACAGAACTGTTAATTGGCTATCTTTGCATCACATTGTTTTACCAGCAAAGTGTCAGGCAGGAATATGCTTTTTCCATCAAGATAGCTGTGGTGCGTTCATGTAATTTCTTTGTAATAATGATTTGTTTTTTCTCCTCACTACACACATACTCCTCATTTTCATCCTCCTGCAGCTCTACCTATTGCTCCTTTTGACTAAGTAACCATGTGTTTGAATGGGTCTCCATGGCATTGGTGTGTGTGTGTTTGTCTGTGTGACCCTGTTTGTGAGTTGGAGGCTATGTGTCAATAGATATTTTTAGCACAAGCTCTCACTGCATTGCAATGGCACTCATTTGGCACCCATTCCCAAAATCTCCCCCTACCCCCAAGCCTCAACCCCCACCTCCAATTCACTCTCTCTCTCGCTCTCTCTCTCTTTCTCTGTCTCACTCAGCCTGGGAGCTAGTAACAGTCCGCCTGGAACTTTAAAAAGAGAGTGAGAGTTGAGCTCAGGCAGAGGCCATAAAGAATTAAAATCCAGCTCAGTAACCATGGTGATCGAACACAGGAGAGCAGAGAGGAGACCAATCAGTGAGGGGCCGAATTGATTTGGTGCCTCCCTGTTATTTTATGTAACTAATCAGTGTGACTTCATGGAGCCAGTGGTCCTTGCCTTTGTCAATAAAGCTTTGTAGGACATTCATTTTGGCAGCATTGAATAAGCCTCCGTCAGAATCGGAGGGAGGAAATGTGGAGGGAAGAGAAAGACACTAAATTAAAGAAATGAAACAACAGGTCGTTAGAGAAGACGCTACATTCTTAGACAAGTGAACGAATGAACAGGAAGATATCTGCCCTCATCTGCACAGCCGATGATCCTAATTGTTATGGATAGTGTGAAAATCGGAACACAAATCTCTGTCACGCACATGGATGTATGAGAAGAGGAGGAAGAAGAAGGATAGGAAATGAGCCCCGACACTGGAAGTTTAGAGTGACAGTTTGAACAGAAGCGACAGTTGTGGGAGAGCCGCCCAGATGCCAGAGAGAGAGAGAGGGGTGATCAGGCTCTCTGCAGCTCACCCCCATGAGGAGGGTGCGGGGAGGGTAATCAGACACCCAAAAGGAGTCTGTTTCGCCAGCAGGCAGAGGAAGAAAGAGCACCGGTCTAGTGCAGCCCGGGCGATAAGATTCACCAGCAGAGAGCCCCAGTGTGTGAGAGGTCAGCCTAAACAAAATGCCAGAGCCCGGCTCTCTGTGTTAGCTATCAGAGGCCTACTGTCCGCCTTGGAAACCCCCAAGTTTATTACCAGCATTCTACAAATACTTTCTACATGCACCCTTCTATGGATTTACAAAGGATGTTAAAATATAAGTTTATATATCTATAACGTTTATAATCTGTGAAAATTAACTGTGAAAGACTACTATGACAGTCATAAAAAAGTCATATATGACAGCAATTCACAATACACAGCACTGCAATTTCATGTGGATGTCCTGTATTGGGAAAGAGTCTGGACACTGGTGTCCATCGCTGGCTTGATGTCAGTTGGGGGGTGGCTGGGTGTGAGACTGATCTGGGCTTTAGACAAGAGAGACACAACACAATGGCAAGACCTGGATGTGAATAGAACTGACCAGTGCATATTTCACAGATAACCCCCAAGACAAAGCTTAAAGGGATTCCAACACCTCTTCTGACCTCTACTGGGTGACCACCCCTAGGGGGCTGATGATGACCTCTTGACCCCTGACACCTCCATGACTCCCTACAGGTCTCCAGGGACCATCTCCCCAGGCAGAGACGTGAGGTCCTGTAACTGATACACCACAAACTTACACAAACCTCTCTGGGCTGGAACAGAACCATCACAGCAACACCCTACCATGCAGTCATTGTAGAATACCTGAGAATACATGTACATAAAGTGATTCCAGTGTTGTTAATGGTCCTAATGTTTTAACTTTGATATACAGTACTGTATACAGTACACAAAAAAATGACCATTTATACATGGTACAGATGCAACATGTTGACCCTTAATGTTACAAACTCTGTACATAAAGTCAGAGCATACATCATACACTGTAATTGATATCGCACAGTACATTTTCCTTAATGGATTAACTTGTTCTTGGATGTAAGGAAGACTCACAATGATGCAAATAACTCAGTCTTTCCACTCAGAAGAGGCTTCTTTGACTTATCAAAGACCTGCCGATGCTGGCAGCCATTTTGAAAGGTGACACCCAGGAGAGCAGCAGAGGCTGAGGCTGGCTGAATGACTGAACTGTTAGCACTCCTCCACCCGAGTGAATGAGCTCGGAGGAATGACACTGAGAATGACGGAAACCTTAGCTGATATTTGGACATCTTGGACAGAGTGAGTGAGAGAGAGAGAGTGAGGGATGGATGGAGGAAGAAAAGGGGATGGAGGGAAACAAGAGATAAGGGAGGTTAGGTGTTTCTGCAAGAGAAATGTGAAGAATGTGAGGCTGTGTCACTTCCCGGTATTCTGCAGTCTTGGCATTCTGGGAGTGATCTGTGTTGTCAGGAGAGCCCTCCACAGCTGTCAAACCCTTACAAGGGAGTGGGTGGAGGCCATGTTTGTGTGTGTACAGAGAGGTTGGTGGGTGAGCCTGTTTGCATGTGTGCATACATTGTGAGCACATGACAGTGTCAGCATTTGGGTATAAGCCCTCTTCAATTCCCCATGGAGGAAAGACTCGATCAGCCTGTAATTAAATTCCTTGGATTACTGTCAACATAAATCCTGAAATGCATTTAAAAGCAAATTAATTTTAATGCTCTGCTGTTCTCTCAAGAGGCAACAACTTCAGTGTGTGGAAACTTGGTTTGTTTTTCTCTAAAAGAAATTTGAGTTCAGTGAACCTGTAGCTTACATCACCATGGAGTCTAGAGTCACCTCCAAACTTAGATCGATCTTTTCTTCTTCTGAATAATGTATTTGTCAATAGCTTTTGCAATCCTGTTTCCCTCAAACTTTTATGTTTCTTCCTCCTCTTGCTCTTTCTTTCTCCCTCTCTTGACTGTGAATTCCACACAGGATCCGACCTGCTTTTTCATGCCTCACTGATTTCCACTGAAAGGGGGAGAGGGAGCGAGACAGAGAGAGGGGGAGAGAGAGAGGGAGAGGGAGAGAGAGAGGAGAAATGAGATGGTGTTAACGAGAAAGATTTCCAATAGGACTAACTTGTTGAAACTGAAACAGAGAGCAAATTGCTGTTGTTGAGGAAGTGGGGGGAGTAGTGTAGTAATGTGTTCAGGACCTGGGCAGAGGACAGAGAGAGAGAGAGAGTTGGAGAGAGAGAGAGAGAGTTGGAGAGAGAACAGGAGGAGAGAATAATGAAACAATGCCCAAAGGTCAGAGCAACATTTGGAGGAGAGGGGAGGTTGCCTGGACAACATAAAAAGCCATGAGAGTTAAAGAATGGAAATGAATTGAAACAAAAAAGAATAGAGAGGAAGACAAAAAGTAAGGCATCTGAAGAACTAATGCTCAAGGTCTCAATTTATTCAGATGACTAACCAGCACTGGGGAGGGAAATGTTCAAATTTATTTCATTTTTGCAATTTGATTTAATAGAAGCCATTTCACATAAAGATGGAGTATGAAAATGAGGTAAGCATGATTCACAAAAGACCTCCTTCGGGCACAAGAGCCTGGGAGGGCCAGAACATGGCAATGAAACCAGGCAAACAAGCAAAGCACACAGACAAGAGAGGAAAACAAGAGCGTATTAGTCAGCTGTGTGGTGGTTTGAATGAAATATCTGTTTTTGGGTTAGAGAATTAACCACTCCGCATGAGGTCAGTGAGTGTGTGCGTATGAGGCAGATTGTGGGTTTCAGGCCCAAAAACCCAGATTAGGCACAAATTGGAAGCTGGTGATAGAATGTTAATGATATGCAGGGCCAAACTACGCCAAAAGAAACTTGGGCTCCACTATTCACATGAACAAAGGGTGCGGGAGAGGAGGAGGGAAGGAATGAGAGGAGGGTTGAGTGGCGACTGGAACAGAGAGGGAAATGAGGACATGTCTGCAACAGAGCAATCGGCACAGCTTTCTGGCACTGCACAGCATTGTTCCAGGCTATACCACACCTCCGAGTGTGAAGTGGAGGTGCTATGTGTGTGTGTGTGTGTGTGTGAATGACTGCATATATTTATACAGTCATTTGAAATTGTTTATGTATGTGTGTATAATAAGCACATATGCATGTGTTTATGGTTTAAGTATCAAAGTATATCAATTAATAATTAACTTTAACTTTATTTGTGCACTGCACTTACATATGCACACACACACACACACACACACACACACACACATACACACACACACACACACCCATGCCTTTACCTTTAATGTTTCTGATCACAGCGTGGATACATCCAGCTAAGGCAGATGTGTAGAGAAGCCCGACATTTCTGACTCTATTTGCCAAAGGAGTGGTCCAGCTTTCTGTTCACTGCTGACCTTTTTGTCTACAGTACAGATTGTCAGTAAAGTTTCTCTTTCTGCCGCAAGAGATGGGCAAGTACCAACATATCCCTGTTGTTAAAAAACCCTCTTTCGCTCTGTCTTTCTCCTACCATACTTTTTGAGAACTTTTCATAATGGTTTGGTTGACAATACGTATGTACAGTATATCCATTTTCAGATTTTCAGTTCCATTTCCCCCTCCTCCTGTTTCTATGTATGTGAGTGTATGTGTTACATATTTGTCTTTCTATGGCATTCTTGATTATACAGGTATGAATGCATTGGTATAGGATACCTGCCTGCACATCAAGTGGGCAATTTGGTCCCCTTCACTACTTTCTGTCCATCACACAATATCCATCATTCAGGCTTTATCTCTGTTGCCATTGTTGTCCCCATTTCACCACTGTATGGACTGTAAGTGCGGTGTTTTAGTTGCTGCCTGTAAATCACTGTCATTATAGCCTAGAGGGGTAATTGTATATGGTTACAGCAGCTTACTCTGTAATAATGTTTCCTTTGGTTGAGATGTAAAGGAAAGATCTGTGGGTAAGGTTATTGTAAAAGCGAGAAAAAGCTTTTAAGTCTCAATAACAGTACACTGTCTCTTTGGTAGCCAATTCCATAGCTGATATAATGTAAACATTCTGAAAAGATGTGGTAGGGGCTGTATAGATTAAGAGATTTAACTTTAAATGTGGTGAAAACATGATACCTTCTCACGAGACAAAAAGAAATGTGTTCATATTTTTTAAATTCATATTTACAACAGTGTTCCCATCTCAACATCTTTGTTTCAAGTCACAACTGCACTCAACATTTCATAGCATTCAATTTAACTTCAGACCTCTTGTCGTTCACTGTGTCCCTCCCATACGCAGCACTGATTGGTGGTTGCTTAGAAGAATATGTAAAGAGTTACCTGAATACGCGTTTTCATTGGTCACAGCCAGTGCAGTTATGTAAATGAGCACCTGGTTGCATTTTGCAAGGCTCGCGAAGAAGTCGAGTGCTGAGCGGTGTCTCATGTTTGCAGTCAGACTGCCGGGGCTGGAGTGAAATAAGTCCGACGAAGAAACCACCATAGGCTTTACAGTCTACACTGAGACATTTTTAGTGTAATTCCTTTCCGTCTCTATCCTGCTTTGGTTTAAGCACAAGGTTTTTTCACCGAGCGCTCCAAGCTTACAAAGGACATTTTGCGAATTTTGGACAGTTTATATTTTCTTTTGTTGCTGGTCAGTTCGTTGCGATAGACCAAGGTCGAGCGCAGTTTAACAACTGCACGTTTATTGGATAACACCTGTCCTGACAGTTATATGTAATTTTATACATTTCTTTATTTTTTCTGTGAAAGTCAAAGTTTCGCCAGACTTGGGTAGCATACCCGAAAACCTTCTTGACGTGGCTGGCTCAAAGGGTCCTGGAAAGCCTTCGGGTGACTGTCAGGTAAATAACGTTAGTCTAGGCTACTGAAGACATTTATCATATTTAACAAGTTCAACAAATCAACTCACACAAAGTCTCATCCTAACGCTGTTGTGACCTACAGCATAAACTGTAGGCAATGCAATGATGATTACGAAGTCGTTCCCTTTTCAGTGGCTGGAGATATTGCGACTTATTGCTGGCGTGCTTTACATTAATGTCTAAAAGTTATTATTGCTTGCATGCCGTGTATGAAGTTCATCTTCTATCTATGTCTTTCAATCTCGTGCTCTGTCGATTGGCGTCAAAGAGTCGCGGTCTCTATAAGGGAAACTGCTTTGGCTGTCGGCCACACTCACTTACTAAGGGTATAACGTTGCGCCTGTTTGTTTATGGGGCTGACAGAGAGATTGTATTGTGCCGAGTTCAGACACTCTTCGACTATCAGAATGTCAATGAATGCGACACAGTTTTGCAGTGTAGGTTATTATTCACTAACGGGTCGCCGCTCTTCATGATGGAAATGCTGGTTAGGCCTATGCGCACCTGCAATGATCTACCCAGCAGGATAACTATTCCTTCATTTAGACGCATGTCTACGTTGAGTTTGTACATTGCCTATGATACACTCCCAGAGTAAAACTCGTTAGCGTTTTAGGTGGCGTTATTATTAGTTGGTGGGAAACGTTTCCCAGCTTTGACTGAATCAGTTAATTTATGTCTTTGGGCTACGAGTTACGAGAACCATAAACCATAACAAGTTAAGCGTAGTAACAGTACCTCAGTCTTCCTGGGAGAAGTGGGCTCGTTTAAATAGGAGCCTTCAGTTTGACAATGCAGCAATCCAATATTGGTACATTGTTTGGTGGAGTCTGTCATTGTTCTCCTAACCTACATTTTATAACCTCCACTTTGCTGCCAGCAATAAATTGCAAGGACGGCTAACAGTAAACTTTGACGCAACGACCAACGACACAAACCCAACAGACAGGGTCATTAAAACGACAATGTTTTGGACTTGCCCATAATATCCAGGTGGCTGCTCTGAACCTGGGGTCGCGCTTAGGGCAGTTGTTAACCTGCTGACCCGGGAGTACGGCAGGTGACCTTAAACCAGCCCAAATACATTGGGGGTTCTCTCAGTGGACTATCCTTGACAAGGAATTGACTTTCTCTGGGAGCCAATCATGCAGTTCCCATATTGTTTGAGTCCCCAAGCAAGTAATTTAACCAAGTGTCTTCTGGGAATTAGTTGTTCCTGAAAGTTCAGAATGTATTCGTTTTTAAGTGTGACTTCATGAGAGGAGAAACTGAGTTTGCCCAAAGGCACCAGCTGCCTGGGAGATGTGATAATGAAATCGGCTTGTTGGGAAGCTTTCTGCTCAGGGACTTGTATGAATAAGCCAAAAATGCTGAATACATAAGATGCCCTCTCTCTCTTTCTCTCTCACTGTGTGTGTGTGTGTGTGTGTGTGTGTGTGTGTGTGTGTCTGTAAACTCATGAAAGTGAGAAAAGGTACATAGCCATGGGGTGGTAATAGATCTAGATGGGTTTTTTTTTAAGTTACATTCTTATGTACCAGCACAAAGACTAGCTCCAGTGTCAGATGGAGACTTTCTTTGTGTTCAGACATGCTCTGGGCACATGGGGGTGGGTATGTGGCAGCCAGGTGCTATGGAATGGATGTAGCCAAGTGTACTTTACTGATAGTAACTCTGCAACCACTGACTTCATTTTGGAGTTTGTGTTGACCAGTGTTTTGTTGAAGGTGATGCTTGTTAGTATGCCCACGTGGAATTTCTATGCACAAGTTTTCTCTGAGATGATATCCAACAACAACTTGAAAGACACAGACCATTGAATAGATGCCACTGGAGATTGTCCATCCTGGGGAATCCTTGCCATTGGGCAGGCAGGCTGATTGTGGTCTGAATGGGGTGTGTGAGGTATGCTCTGGCCTGAGCTTTGTCAACAGATAAAAGACCATAAATCTTAAACTGTCTCTTGGTCCCTCGCCCATCTCTTTCAATTCAATTGAGGGATGAAGCATTGCCGAAATTCCCACAGGCGACAGCTGTATTGTATTGCAATTGTGTGCATTAGGATGCTAATGCACTCCATGCGGGTAGGCTTTTTATTGCGTTTTGTTAGATTGGATGAGCGGGAAAACACTGACAGAGTAGATTTTTGGGGCATCCCGCTGTTTTTCAAGGCCGTAGGCCATATTATGTTTATATCAAAGTTTTTAAACACATTTTGATGTTAAAGCTTTGTTATTTTATCTCTCAAGAGTTCTAAATAACCAGGATTTTGGAACTTTGCATAATCTATGTTTTTTTGTTCCAGTAATTCCAATATCATCACCTAATATGCACTTTCTTTCACAACTGGATTCTAAATCATTAGCACAATACAATCTCATTCTGTGTGAGTCATGCAGCTCCTGATGATGTACACATCAGCTTGCATCAGCACCTTGGAAAAGAAAGAAGAGTTACATTGTGATTGTGGTTGTATTCGTAGCTCCAAACATTTCTCATTACCACACTTGTTTTTTCCCTGCTGTTTACATGATCTGTGAGCTGGTTAGTTAGCTAGTGTGTGTTTGCACTCCCAGTAATCACCTGACCTTCACCGGATCTCATTTTCCCACTTCCCACTCCGTCAGACCATTCAGACTCATTCGCCCGGTTGCTGGCATTTAGAGACGCATTTCTTCGTATTCAATATGTCTGTCTGCACTTCCTCTAAACTCAAGGGCATCCTTGGATTGCAGACATGATAGTTACCATCTGTTCACATTGAGCTGTGCCACTTATTGCTTTGCCCATGCTGAGGGAAATGTGTGTTGAGAATCTTGAAAGAGCTGAAGTTACTGATTCATGCAGGTAAACAGGTCCGTATAAGGAGGCCATCTGTGCTAGGAGCAGATAACAGGCTGAGGGCAGGAGGTGGGTGCGATGAAAAATTAAGTTTTTCTGTTAGCCTGTGGTTAATAAGTTCTGAACTGTGCCATTCTTCTGACTTTGCTGTTGATGCTTAATCTTTATGGGTCTTTGCACTTCATTCCTCTCTGCTTCTACCAAAGTGAGGTCATTTGAATATAGGCAAGTAGTTTATATTCAACCTAAAATATGATCAGCATAGCCATAAATCATGCTCGGTCAGTTATCATGTCATGCATATTTTGTATGCATATCACACGTTTGTTAAAAAAAACCCACTTTATCTTTTCCATGCTTCGCTGATCCTCAGTACAGAACGGGAGAAATCTGATTTCTCAGCTGTGTTGGCATGTCATTGTTTCTCTTCTCTTCTGCTGTGTGGTGCTCTGTAGCTGGTGAGCGTGGCCCATTGTCTTTGGCTCTAGCTGAGACCCATGTCATTTCGTGGCCAGCGTTTTCTCTAAGATCTTGTGTTACTCGCTCAACTGTGGGCACAGGAGCTCCACCAGCAGGTATTCCAACACGCTTGCCCTAAAACAAATTACGCATTTCAAGATAAACACTTTGAAGCAAGGGAGGAAATTGTGGGTTTGTTTATCTCTGTCTGACTAAACCAATTTCCCTGGAACCCGTCTAGACTTCAGAATCTAATTTCTGCCCTGTTTCCCAGGAGTGTGTGGCTTTTAATGATGCTCAGCGTCTGAGGACAGATTGCCAGTGGAGAGGAGATGGAAGGGAACCTGTTGCCTAATGAACAGACACGCATCTAGAGCTTCCACTGTGTGTCATTCGTTTCCAATCTAATACAAACTGATTTTCTCAGCTTTGTCTGATCTCCCTGACTCCCTCTGCGCCACCCTGACCCCTCCCTCCCTCCCTCCCCCCATCTCCCTCTCCTCTCTCCTCTCTCTGTGCCTGTCTCTGTCAGGCGGCATACCTTTGAAGACGTAATTGATTATCTGTGCTGATCTGTCCCTCTCCATATCTAGTTGTGTTCTGAGTCACAGTCACAGAGTTTGTGCTCTTGTTGGCTCGCTCCAACTCCGCATCAGGGCATTAACCTTATTCCAGCCATATAGCCGCTCATTTCATTTCTGTTCTCTCAATTATAAGTCTATTACTGTCAGAATGAATTCAATTAAATTGGATTGTATGCAGCGAGTCTGAGCAGTTTGCATGTCAGGACTAATGCATGTGTTGTAATGCCTCTATAATACAGTCTAGTATGCAGAACATGTGTTGGTGATAATTAGGTTTAGATGTCTATCAAAACAAATATATAGACATTTGTCTCACCTTAACATTCATATACTTATCTGTATATGTTGATTTAGCTAATGTGAATTCATATTTAGTTTTTGTTGTAGTGCCTAATACAGGTGGTCTATTATGCAAGGACAAGTTTCCCTGGACAAATATGCTAGTACAATAGTCCAGGCAAAGTAGCGTTTTACGACAGACTAATTGTAAAAGAAATGTTTGCAGCTTAGATCATTTCTATGAGGTGTCCAGAACAACATAATAAAAGTCCTAAGAAATCCTAGTTGAGGAAATATGTTAAATTCTCATCAATCCAACATGTGTGCCAAGAAGGCCAGGCAACAATACACCCCCAATGGGGCTATTTTTTCCCTTTACTCCTATCAAAATTTCTTTGAAAATTAATTTTAATATGCAAATGAGCTATACACTAATCGAATATGCCCAAAATGCACCCAAATAGGCTTAATTTTTCCTTTACTCTTACCACAATAACATTTTACATAGTAAAAGTATATATGAAAAGTAACTGTTTTTGTATCACAAGTTTCTTTTGAAATTAATTTGAATACACATGGCTCCACACGTATTGAATATGTCCTAATTTGCATAGGCAGAAACAGCATTCATATTATTCTATGGGCTAGGAGGGGTCCACATGCACCCCCCACTACTAGACTTAAGTGGTATTTTCTTGTAGCCCTGGTCCCAGAGTTTAAGAAAACAAGAAATAAACTCATTCCCACTTTACCTGGTAGACCACTAAGTAAATTTCCCATTGAAATGAATGGGATGTTATGGATTTAAGTGAAGAGAGTGTATGCATAATAAATTTCGGTCTGTACTATGAAGGGAAAACTGATTTAACTATATAAACCATATATTTTCTGAAAGCTTAGACACTCAGGATGTGATCTAACATGACATGAGACATGTTCCACCCCTCTCATTAGTATGCTGCCCATGCATAATACATTGGGTATTGGTAAATAGTGTATATGGATAATACCTTTTTGGGCTGCTTCATTGGGTGGATTTGGAGTGGAGGTCTGGGCTTGGGAGCGAGCGAGCACAGGCAGAATGCTAACTCCACCCTTGGCTTTTGTCAGCGGGGGATATATTGGAAGAAAATATGGATTTCTTTTCCACTCTGGCTGTACAGAACGATCTGAAAAGGCTTCATGAGAGCAGTGGCAAGCCCCTCCCGAGCCTCTCTCTCCCCTCTCACACCTTGGTGTGTTATTTTGTAGCATTTACACAAAGACCCATGTGGGAGCCTTCAAGTAATTACTCCTGGCTCCTGGCTAACTTGGCTGTGCTTTTGAAAAGCTTTTCATTAAAAAAGGCGATGTTCCGAAGATCAAAGCTGACGGCTTCTTAATTTGACTTCTCGTTTTTATGTCCGTATCTGCCTCTTTTAACGACATCCATGCCCAGGGTGTTCCAAAGAGCGACGTCACCCGCTGCCTTTTTTGAACAGATGAGGAGCATGTAAAAATAGTTGGAGGAAGTTTTTCTGTGAAGTCTAATTTAACACTTCGTAACAGGCGGACATTTTTTTCCACCCTGAAGGAGTGAGGGAAAAGGGAGAGAAGAATGAGAAAGAGACTTACAGAAACATGTAAAGTGAAAGAGTGCAAGACATACCGCTGGAAGGAGAGGGAGAGTGTGCGTGTGTGTGTATGTGAAGATGTGTTTGTGTTAGGGAGAGAGAGAGGAAAGCCAAGGAGATTTGTTTTTGCCTGAGGGCTGCAGCACTGATGAAGGTGCACAGACGAGCGTGACAGATTAAGTTTCCCTCAACCTCCCTGCTTCTAGTGTACTTTCACTGTATCAGGACATGCTGAACAGAGGATACAGGGGGTTTATGTGTGTGTGGAGATTGCCAGTTGAGATATGTGTCCGCAGTTACCTTTGTTTTTCTCTTTAATGCCTTGGTGGCACTCTCTGCTTGTTATTGCCCAAGCTGTTAGCACATTAGGCACTGACCTGAGAACATGTTCCCAGCCCCAGAGCCAAAACTCACTCGCCTGTCCCCACAGTCATCAGAATGAGGCTTTAGGCCTTGTGTATCTGGGCCGCCAAACTGTAAAATCAGCTGTGAGAGAGAGAGAGAGAGAGAGAGAGAGAGAGAGAGAGAGAGTTAACTGGATTTCAAACGCCCAAGCTTGATGGGTCAATGTGACATTTAGATGGCGATGGAGTGATCATGTTTCTTCACTCCTTTCTCTGTGGCATAATGCTGAGTTTGGCTGAAAAGATTCCAGCCAAACCTGCTCCTTGATTCTTTTTGGGGGTTTTTCAACCACCGTTTCCTACTCCTCCCTATCCCCTCTTTATTTACCTGTTTCAGCAGTTCTCATGGCCATTCAAGTGCCAAAAGCTCCTTCTCTCACTTTCCCTCTTTGTCCAAACTGCACCTCAGCATTTTTCACCAACCTCAGTGCTGGTGATGTTTCTCTCTGTCCCTCGCTTTCACTGACTGACTCACTCACTCTTTCTATCCCCCCTTTCTCAGCTGATCGTTTTCTCACCGGTCATTGCGAGAGTCACGTAGGTCTGCCACATTTTTCTCCTCTCCTCCTCCTTCCCTCCCTCCATTCTCTCACCTTTCCAGAGGCAGGTAACTTTTCACATCAGACAGCAAATTAAACTGGCTGCACAAGGTGATGTATGTCCCAGGCCTCCCACTACCTCACATCTTCCTGTCAGGGTCCAGCAGAACGTTACTGCTGTGTGTAGCTCTTATTGCCGGCTCTCTGGTCTTGGTCCTTGCTCTTGGTCTCGAGTAGAGAGGGTTGATCATCCCCTGGTATTGCTGTTATTTCTTTGAAACACATGGAGCCTGTATGAATTGCTTGGCCACGTCTGTCTGGTGCATTTGAGAGCGGAGGAGTCAGCTGGGTCCGAGGGCGGCTCTCCCTCTCACCTCACCCCAGTGGCCAAGAGAACTCGGATGAAAGACTTCAGCCGTGATTGATTCAGGGATGAAGCGCTTTGAAAACTCTTCAGATCTCCCACTCCTCCATCCCCTCCTCCTCATCCTCAGGTAGAATCACAGTAGACAGAAACAACCCCTCCCCCCCGCCTGTCCTCTTGTGAAGCGGGATCTCAGTTATAGCCGGAGGCTAAACACATGAGAGGCAGAGGCGGGCACCTACAGCGTGTAGAGACACGGTCTTTTGCCGCCCCCGGGCAAGGCCACGTGAGGTGAGCTCGCGGTCTGCACAGCGTCAGCCCGGCTAGCTGTGGGAATGCAGAGCAGTTAGCCACCGCTGTTAACATTCAACTACAGCACCAGTGGCAACAACAAGACTGTCCTGTTCTGGTGAGCGTGAGGGAGGTGATCACAAGGACGTGTTTGAGCCTGGTATTTATTAGCGCTACGCACGGAGAAAGAAAAACTCTTAGTCATATGAGATGATCGCTTCAGACAAACACAGACCTTTGTGTATTGGAAGATGATAGAATATCGTGCTTTGTGTCACACTTGCCATGGAGAGTTATTGGCTACCAGTTTCAAATCACATGCCTAACCATTTGGCCAGTTTCAAACATTTTTGCTTTAGCTTCTGGTTTTACTTCCTCTCCATGTTTATTTTCTCAGAATGACATTTTTGAGCTTAAGGAACTGAGACCGCTGACTTATACTTGATGCTGCGAGACACTCTGACAACCTGTGGCCATTAATCATCGAGATGTGTCCCTGGCGTCTCTGTACAGACCTGTTGAGTGATTGCTGATCACACCAGTGCAGACTAATGCTCTCTGCTGCAGTGCACATGGCAGGAAACACTGTGTTCTGATTTCAGGGAAGGTTTCTAAGAGTACATGATGATGATGCATGGAATATAAAAAAGCTGCTGTTACTTTGCCCAATTGCTTACTTGGCTGAGGTAATGATGATTTAATCTTTACTGTAATCACTCCTTGCATAATGTAACCCACGAAACTCTATCCCCTAAATCATGCAAGTTTTTTTTCCTTGTAAAGTGCACTTGCTCGATGATTCTCTGCACTGTAGCAGTTAATGGTGTGCTGCTGGCAAGTCTAGTGGTCCTTGCTGCCAGAGGAGCTCGGTGATGTGTTGAATGTTGAATTGGGGCAAGACACAGACCAACGCAGCAGGTCTGATTCATCTCCCTCTCGCTCAGCCTGATCTGTTACGGGAAGTGTTTGTTTAACAGCCCCCCACCCCACACACACACACATCCCTTATTTTTACATTATGTTTTTCCCCCTTTACTCTCAGTCTTTCTGAGCGTGTGGTGACTCAGCCTTCCTTCTATTATGTATTCGTTGAACTGGTCAGATACTTCAAGTCTGACACTGGCTGGCATGCTTGTCTGATGTCGCAGAAAAGGTGTGACTCACTGCCGATGACCAGGCTATTACTAAGAGCAGTCTCTTGGGTACCCACTAGGCACACACTCATAAGCTCTTTAATATTTT
The DNA here is from genome assembly GCF_017589495.1 of Alosa alosa. Taxonomy (NCBI): domain Eukaryota; kingdom Metazoa; phylum Chordata; class Actinopteri; order Clupeiformes; family Clupeidae; genus Alosa; species Alosa alosa. Next base: position 29,385,366 of record NC_063201.1, on the reverse strand, counting down.
GAGTAGGTTTACATCATAGTGTGACTCCCCCGTGACTCTGTGAGCAGAACTGCAAAGCACCAAATCTGAATCAGTTCTCATGTGTCTGTGGTGGTCGTGCCAAGTCTCGCTAGTGTATGTTTGCCTTTGTGTTCAGGCCAATATTTGTGGGGCAGCCGTGGCCCACTGGTTAGCACTCTGGACTTGTAACCGGAGGGTTGCTGGTTCGAGCCCCGACCAGTGGGCCGCGGCTGAAGGCAGCTCACTGTGCCGGGATTAGTGTGTGCTTCACTTCACTGTGTGCTGTTTGTGTTTCACTAATTCACCGATTGGGTTAAATGCAGAGACCAAATTTCCTATATACTATATGTGTGTGTGTGTGTTTCTTGGGATAACTGTCTGTTTGTTTGTGTTGCTGACAGGACAGGAACTTCCTGTCTGAATTTTCTGCAGCACATATAGATGACTTGGCCATCAACACAGCCAGAGGAAAGATAGAAGACCCTTTCAGGAAGAGCCATAAGCCACAAGCCTCAATCCGAAACCACTAGTGTTTCCTCTTCCTGCTACGGATGGTCACGCTTACACTGTGATGTCCAAGAGCTCTTTTTACGCTCTTTTTCCTGAGGAGTAACCTTACCGTAACCTCACTACTCGCCTCGCGTTCACACCCGGAAACTTCCAAACAAAAGACTGCACGTCCTCCTCTCCACCTCGTGGTCATTACTCATGTCCTGCAACTCCCCTCTCTGCCTGCTGCTCTTCCTGACGCACCACCAGTGCTGGTGCCTCTGGTGGTGGTGGTGGTGGTGGTGGTGGTGCTGGTGGCGATGGCGGTGGAGGGGTCCTGGGTGTTGTCTCAGAGAGTCAACCTGGCACGAAAGGGGTCTCTGAAGCACACCCAACTCACAGCAGCAGCACACGCAGCCTGGAAATTTGGAAGTGAAATTTGGAAGCGCCTCGGAGGCTCCACATCTGGGCAGTCGAAGGCTGGGGCGGGCGGCTCGACCAGCATGGCGGCACACAAACACATAAAGGCACTGATTCACCAGGCCGTTAAAGCTGTGTGTGTGTTGGCCGTGACTCAGGTAGTTAAGTATTTAGGCCTGCTTCGTGATATGTCTCCCTTCCCTCCACTGCAGAACTCCAGTTTGGAGGTCCAGATTTAAGATACAGTTATATACTTGCAGAATTACGAACTCATCCCGCTAAACAAATAGCCCTCGCACATGTGATTAGTAGTGACAGCTATAGCCAGTGAGCTCAGTGTTGGATGGTGTGAGAAGGCTGAGTTCAGCCGCACCTCCCAAATACAGTACACTGCGCTCAACATGGGTCCGGGCAGAACATTCTCTTGGAAACGCTCGTTGTGCTGTTAGGTGGTTTCTATGGAGTACACCGCCAGACTCTGTTTACTCTGGGACATTGAATTTCATGTGATGTTTGTCATTATTGAAGGTGCGATGTCATTGTTGAGTGCAAGTTGGGATGCCAGTTTGTATACGGTCTGCCATCTGTTTCCGACCGTCTACGCCAGTTAGCAGTTTCACGCACAGAAGGGCTGCTTCCTAACGAGCCAGACGCTATTCAGAGTACATCTGTATTATGAGATTATTTCCCCGTGGAGAAAGGACCACCATGTTTGCTCTCTCTCTCTCTCTCTCATTCTCTCCTTCCCTCCTTCTCACTTCCTCCCTCCCTCCCTCCCTCCCTCTCCTTCTCTCTGTGCCTTTGCCACTGGTTCTGTCTCAGTGGTCCTGTTGTCCAGGAAGCAGGCAGCTGGACTGCTCCGAGTCATAAGTGCCTGCGGAGTTTGGGCCGGCTGATGGCCAGAGTGGGATGTCATCCTGATTGGGACAGGGCTCGCTGCTCAAACAATAGCCAGTGGGGCCCAAGAAACCCAAGTGGGAGCAAAAAAAAGTTATATATTTTTTCTATAGCAGGTTCTTCGTGGGCTGTTTTTGGAACGTCGTCGTTCTCTGAAGCTCTAGAGTTTGTGTGCCGTCCGTCCATGTGAGAGTGTGGGTTTTAGATTATGTAGGTGTTCGTCTTTACACTCCACTGGAGGGCCAAGTTTTCTTTTCTCCTCCTCTTTCTCCTCTCTCCCTCTCTGCATCTATCGCTCTCTCCTCAGGGTTTTAGGCAAACATTGCAAGCACATTTCTTCCTGTGATGGAAGACCCCATGTCTATACATGTTCTGCTATGGATGCCATGGTTACTCTCTCGTGTGTGTGTGTGTGTGTGTGTGTGTGTGTGTGTGTGTGTGTGTGTGTGTGTGTGTGTGTGTGTGTGTGTGTGTGTGTGAGAGAGAGAGAGAGGAAGAGTGTGCGTATGTGTCTGTGTCTGTGTGTGTAATGTAAACAGATCTGTTAAGGTCCTGATCTCCGTTTCAGTCGGACTTCCAAGCCAACTGTAATAAACCAAGTCCTTGTATTTCAACACAGTCATTTGGAAATCACTGTTCTTCCATTCGTTTCTCTCTTTATGTATTTCTCTCTCTCTTTCTCTTTCTTCTCTCTGTCTGTCACATGTGAAAGTCTTTGTTGAGGTGTTTAGTCAAAACAAACCACCTCCCCCTCCATTTTCTGAACACTTGCACCCTGTGTCTGTTGCCTAGCGCCTGTCTCTGGTTCTGGACAGCTGCACTGGCTGGCAGTGTCTGAAATCTCTACTGTGTGGAGAGTGTGTACAGACACACACACACACACATACACACATGTACACAAACACACACTACACACACACACACACGCACACACACACACAGACATACATATATTCAGTCATGCACATACCTCAAACAACACACACATGTACACACACACACACACACACACACACACACACACATACATACACAAACATCCGAAAGACTCCCAGACCCAGACACATACAGTATATGTAAACCCCACACCCTGTATCATCTGGCTGGCTCTGTCATTCCTTCATTCCTGCTCTCCCCCGGCCTCTATCTTCCCATAAGTCTTGTCTTTATCTCTTTTCCATTGCCCTTTCAGCCATGGATCCCGTCCTGCCCGCCCTTATGCTCCGACCTACACACACACACACACACACACACACACACACACACACCCTCCTTGTCTGTACAGCTGTGTGTCAGCTGTCCTGCTCTCTCAGTGAGGCGGTGAGGGTAAGGGAAACACTGAGGGCTCACAAACAGGCCTGTCGCACCCCTTTAGGGCAGCTGTCACCGGCGTCGTCCCTTCCCCCACCACCCCTCTCACCCCACCTCCCAGCCCAACTCCCTCATTACACCCCTTTACTCCTGCTAGGGGGCTTTTCAGACAAGCCTCTCCACCACCACCAGCCCCCACCCCACCACCACCCCAGCCTCCGCTGCTCCTCCTCTGTCCTTGTCCCAGTGCCCCTCAGCCCCTCCATCTGCACCCACACCCACCGCTGCACCGACAACCATCTTAAGCTCGCCCTACTTTGTGGCCCTGGCCATCAGCGACACAAACATGGCTGCCACATTTTTAGCAATTAGAAAGCGTAGCGCGCATTTATTAGTGTGGAAGAGATGAAGGGCTTTTGTTTTTTTGAGTTGTTTTTTTTTGTTTGGTCGCAGAGCCCCCTCTCCTCTCTAGCCTGCAATGCTCTGAAATGCGGTGCTAATATGCATGATGCCCGGGCACATCACGCCTCGTCAGGTTGTCAGGCCCGGCGTAAATAAACAAACTGACTTTGAAGCGGCTACCGCAGCAGGTGTCAGGCACGGGTGATGAATGGTGATTTCACAGAGGCACGCTCTTCAGGGATTATTATGCACAAAGCAGACAGGCTCCCATTTTCTATTTTATTTCTTGTTTTTTTTTTCCACTGGCTTGATCTGGGCCATTTTGTTGATGTGATTTTGCTTCTGCGCGCAGTGCATGGCGGTGCAGTGTGGCGTGCACCTGGGTAATGGAGGCAGGGTGATGTTTACAAAGAGGCCTGACAAGAACAGATGAGATGTCAGGGCCCATTATGAGTGCGTCACACAAGGCGGTCCAGAGTGTTTTAGTTGCAATTCATTACATTCAATTCATTCATTTAGAATGCAGCATTCACAAAGCTCTCCATTAGTGGTGTTTTGCATTAGCCACCTCTCTAACCCCTCTCTTCCATCTGCTGTCTCCCTCTCTTTTCTCACCAGGTATGTCTGTAGCAGTCAGCCAGTCTCCAGACAGGTAACTTGGTGAGCTGTCGCTGCCATGGCAACGCTGAAGCTGCAGTTGTTGCCGGTCATCGCCGTGGCCCTGTGGACAACCTGGGTGTCGGCACAGGATCAAGAGTGGCACTTTAACTCAGGTAAGCTCCTCCACTAGAGCTGTGGTACACACAGACAGGGCACAGACGATGATAATGACAGTGTGGGATGGCTCTGAGGTGCGGACAACTTTATCCTAAATTGCCCAGGTCTGTTTTGGTGTCATCCCAAAAAAGCAAGTCTTGGCCCAGAGAGGAAACTGTTCCTTCCCATCAGATATATGAAGCTCATAATGCCTCTGGTGTACATGCTAAATTAAAAGACGCAATCCATTTTTGGTCTTATCATCATCATTTTCTCAGGCATTGTTCTGGGATTGCGGTGGGAACTCCTGTTCAAAAAGAATGGATAATCCCAAGCCTGCTATAATAGGGCTTCTGCAGACAAAGGCCCTGCTGTTGCTGCTGCTGAATGTGTGTAAACCACCACCACCAAGCTGTAATTATCCAGCGCCACATCCCACGTCAGTCTCTCTCTGGTGGACGGGGCTGCGGAGTGGACCTGCCCCTGGCAGCACCCTGGCACAGGTCTGGGCTGGCACGTAGTCCTGGTCTGTAAGCGAACACGAGCAGGACTCATTTAGTAAACAGGAACTAATCTCCGTCCGTCCTGCCACTGGGGGTCGGAGAGGGCAGGGGAAATGAAACACTGTGACCAAAAAAAAAACCTCCTCTGTCATAAAGAGAGATCTGAAAGAAAGCCACCACAGAGGACAGATGGACTGTGCGATAGCGATGGGGCTCACTATTGGCAGTGTGCACAGTTTCCAAGCCACTCGCCAGATTTCTTTTTTTTAGGTATCTCTATTACACACACATTTCCCCTCCCTCTCTTTCTCCCCCTCTTCCTTTCTTCCTCACTTTCTCTCTCACTCACACACACACACACACAAACACACACACACACAGACTCTGACATGCTCATATATTCTTTTTCTCACACACAGTCAGATGAACACATAGATACATACAGGGCATGTGTGTGGAGTTGTCATGGAGAGGAGCTGGTGTTGTCCAGCTTTTGGATTCGGTGTGTTTTATGGATTGAGGGAGGGAGGAGTGGATCAGAGGAAAGGAGGAAGCGAGGTATGAGAAACATCTCCCTTGGCGTGTGTAAAAAAGGAAGAGTGAGAGAGTGAGAGGAAGAGAATGAAGTCCAAGCACATTAAGTATGGAGGAGATAAGGGAGAAAGAGAGTTGAGAGGTAAAGTGTAAAAGAAACAGAATATATAAGAACAGTTGAAGATCAGTGAGGGCAAATGTGTAGCAGCGATAGAGAGATAATGAAATAAATTATTTTAGTAGGATAACCCCTTGAGGTGTACCATCTCGTTTTCGAGGGGGTCCTGAACAAAATATCACAAAAACATTACACAATTATGTACAATGTATGTACAATTACAACATAATAAATAACAGGGAATAGCGATCATTCAAAATATAGCCAAGTGTTACTGTAACATGTAAAAAATGTCAGTGAGATTGAGTGGTTCAGTATAGAGAGAAGAGTGAGAAATGAGAAAATTGGAAAGGTGTAAGTCTACATGTACAGTTAGTATGAAAATGAGGCATGCCAAGGCATGTTTAAACAGCCTGAAAGATGAAATGGAGCGAATAATTACTGGTAAGTTATTCCAGTCAGAAGGTGCTTTAAACATTTACATAAACAAAGATGTGGACTTAACATTAGGTGCTGAAAAGAAAAGCTGTACAGTATGTAAATGATGAGTGGAGGAAAAAGTAACCAAAAGCTGTTTTAGACAAAAAGGATATCGTAGCACCCCCAATTATCACCACTTTTGTTCGGAAATTCTAAAACAACAATGTTTTTTAACACTTCAAAATAACATTTGCTAAATGAACCTTACATTTTTTCAGTAGCCATAGGTGTGTAGATTTGAACAAAATCTGGTTTGATTCTTAACGGGGCATTTACTGCCTGAATCCGATTTTGTTTACTACGCTTTCGAGTTATAGTGCTGGCCTGATGGGTCGCCTATTTACGCCGTTTCAACGCACATGAGCGGTTAGACCGAGAATTCTCGTCATGAAATTTAAATTCCACTGGAGCTCCAAGCCGGATGTGTACACGCAGCCTTACAACACTGTTTACAGCTCTTCGAGTCACGGTAAAATGTCATTTTTGGTACATAGCTAATTTAGATACACCTATGGTGTGGGTGCTTGCGTTTCTTTAGGAATCCGCCGTCTGGGTTTGTATAGAAATGGATATTAAGTGACACATACACGCAAGACGGCGGAAATACGGGACCGACGGTAATAGGGGGAGTTCCGATAGTTGAAATGAACACATTTAAAGATAAATTGCAACCAGTGAATCTGTCTTCTTATATATGGTGTGGGCAAGACAAGAAGTTCATACATTGTGCAGTGATGAGTTGTGAATGAGCAGAATAAATCTACACAATCTATTAAACTATAGTAAGAGGAGCAAGAGAGGTATTAGAAGCAATGCAATACACAGAATCAGCATAATCCATTATTGGCAATATAAGTTGAAGAGCGATCTTTTTTCTGACCTTAAGTGGGAAACAGTTTCTGGAACAGAAAAGGAGACCAAGACTAGAATTCAATTTATGTACAATGTGATTAATATGGTAGTTAAAAGAAAGCTCAGAGTCAAGATATAGGCCCAGGTATTTGATACGGTCAACGTTCTGCAATGTAGTGCCGTCCAGACAGGAAATACAACATGAATGTGTTTTGCATTTGGATTTGATGTTCTGTCGAGTGCCAAAAATCATAGTATGTGATTTATTTTTTTGAAGAGTAACTTATTAACTGCAAGCCAGTGTTGTAAGTCATTAAAATCAGACTGTAGGTCTGCTTCAATCTGTACTAAATTTGTATGTGGAGTATATATAACCGTATCATCAGCATAAGGCTAAACAGAACACTTACAAATAGAGGGAAGATCATTAATAAATATGGAGAAAAGAAGTGGACCAAGCGTTGATCCTTGAGGCACACTATACTGTTGAGTTAAAGTGTCAGATTTGTTTTAGGGATGTAATTATCACGGTTGTCGGTATTATCACGGTATTTTTAAAAGTGTATTCAATATGTTCAGAAAGCACTGATAGGCCTACACAAGCTGAAATATTTTCACACGCTGTCAATTAAAAAAATTTCATGTTTAATTGGCTATGTGCTTATAGCTTAACTTACCCTACCATGACTTGGAGTTTGCTATTTCTGTTGTTTGGACCCAATGAGTGAGACCAATATAAGTGTTGAGTATTCTCCTGATAACGTGAGTGGAATGGATTTAATGTGGACACGAACATAAGACGCAGAGTGGCTAAATGATAGGCTACAGTGGACGTTTTGCGGTGAAAATGTCCCGCCTTTTAAAATCGGGTGAAGCCTAATCCGAATCGCAGTTAAAACCATCAAAAGACAACAGAATCAGTAGGGTACCAGTTTTGTTTCATTGTACCAGGCCTACTGCATGTCAAAAGCAGGCTAGGATGAAGCTGGGAAGGATTAAAACACTGTTTCTACACCGCGGTAATCAGCCGTGATAATTATGATATTTCAAAAGAAAAAGGTAATTGTTATCATCAACATTTTTTATCGCGGTTTACCATTATACCAGTAATTGTTACATCCCTAATTTGTTTCCATTAATAACAACACATTGTTTTCTATTGTGAAGGCATTAGTTGAACCAAAGTAATGCAGTGTGTGAAAGGTCAATTGCGTGAAGTTTATCCAGAAGAATGTAATGACTAACCAAATCAAAAGCCTTTGTCAAATCAATGAAAATTGCACCAGCTAATTCAGAGGTGTTCAAAGCAGTGAGAATATCTTTGGTTAATTTTAGCAGTGCAGTAATTGTAGAGTGATTTGAACGAAAGCCAGACTGAGAAGGTGACAGGGTATTGTTTTCATTAAGATAGCATGACAGTTGATTATACATTAAATTTTCAAACACTTTAACGACTGAGCAGATGACAGAAAATGGTCTATAGTTGTTCAGATCTAGTACATCGCCTCCTTTATGTAAGAGAGAGATGCATGAACATTTCCATGTACTGGGTAATTCATATGTGGACAGAGACATATTGAAGAGATCACATACAGTAGAGGATACATAAGTACATGAGCTGGTGGTTTTATGAATCTGGCTTCGATGCCATCCAACCCAGGACCACTACTCATTTTGAGATCATTTATAGCATCCTCTACCTCAACAGGTGTACAGTAATAGTCCTAAAAGAAAATATGCTCTCAGTAGACTGTGGATTATTAGGTTTTATTACCACAAGTTAAATTACCACAAGTAGATGATTCAGGCACTATAGAAGAGACTGATGAGAAGTGCTTATTAAAGGCTTGGGCCATTAAAAGTGGTTCTTGTAACATTTCATTAATAACTTTAATTTGCTTAGGTTCAGATTTGTTAGATGCATCAGTTATTGTTTTGAGAGAGAGAGAGAGTGTGCAAGCCAGCGAGAGATAGTGCTAGGAGAGGGAAGAGTGTGAGAGGACTTTATTGGCAGCGGGATGATGATGTAATGAAACAGGCACCTGCCCATGAGAGACTGGCTGGTCTGGGGAGAGGGGGATGGGGGTGCGGGCATGGAGTTCTGGGAGAGGGTTTGTCTTCCAGCTTCACATTCTTATCCCCTGACTCACCGACAGCAACTGAGCGTGTCACACTGCCCCCCCCCGCCCAACCCATTCCGTCCCCCCTCCTCCATCCCTCCAGCCCCCCCTGTACCCTCTTTGGCCACTACAGCACCCACCACACGCTGTCAGATAAGACTCGATAATCTGTCCTCGTTTGGTAATGCCTAGGCTTGGCGATGACATATGAGGCTGAGCGAGTGTTCCACAGTGGTGTGCCTCTGTCTGTCTGCCTGTCTGTCATGTCCCATTCAGTCTGTCTGTCTGTCTGTGTGAGTCCGTCCTGCCAGTCTGCCAACGGTGACAGCAATGTGCATCCCTTTGTATGCGGTTACAGTGTGCTGTGATTGTGATACGCCCCACTCCCACTCTGCCTCTCTGTGTGTGCTACTCAGGCTCCCTATGGGGCCTCATCATGGCAACTGAAACCCTGAGCCATGTCAATGTGCATAGGAGAGATGGAGTTATATGAAAGGGTCTGGACCCTCTCAGGAGACACACTGAAAACTGATAGGATAAGGCTTGGAATGTGTGTGTGTGTGTGTGTGTGTGTGTGTGTCTCTCTCTGTCTGTCTGTCTGTCTGTCGGTCTGTGTGTGTGTCTGTTTCTGTGTGTGTGTGTGTCTGTGTGTAGGTGCACTCACATTTGTGGATGTTGGCCTGTGTGTCTGTGCACATCTCCATGTCTTGAATCATTAATGATTGCCAGAGCGCTGGGGTTTGATCCTTTAGGGCTGACACTCTCTTAAAGTTTAGCTGTCTATCACAAGTTGAAAAACATGAGATAACCATAGGAAAGCATTTAGCGGTGATCTTATCTATTAAATCTGACCCCAGCCTCAGATCCATATGCACAAATGGAATTAGAGCCATGACGTCATTTCTGTGTGAAAGTCTTATCAGGTTTCCTGTGAACATCTGGTCCATCCCATTCAGAGTGCTGAATTAAACTCTGACTTTCACTTTCACTTCTCTCTGTCTTTCCTTCCAAAACACACACACACACACACGCACACGCACACACACAGCTCAGTGTCGTTATGCCCTGGGCATGGAAGATGGCAGTATCCCTGACTCAGCCATCACCGCCTCCAGCGCCTGGTCTGACTCAACTGAAGCCAAGCATGGCAGGTACTCTGACAGTTTGTGTGTGCGTGCATGTGTTCATTCATGTGCATGTGTGTGCATGTGTTTATGCAGACAATCCTGATGTGAATCCTGTTTGTTTTGGACCAGCAAAATGTGCATATATTTTGTGTGTGTGTAGGCTCCAGGCTGTCCTCATGCTAACCTTTTAATTCCCCCCCCCCCCCCCGCCCTCCTCCTCCCGCCGCCCTCCCCCCTCCCCTCCCCATCCCCTCCCCATCCCACCAGCGTACTCCCAGAGTCCCCCATTAATAGTAGACGGGAACACCATTAGATTTGATTACATGGCACAGGGAACACGATTAGATTTCAATACAAGGGTATAAAGCGGCGGCTCTGCATTTAGCACATTAGGTAATGACTGTGGCCCCCCGTCTACTACAGCCAGACAGCCTCACGAGGTCCAGCTCAGCACCGCCAGCCCGGAAGGTTCTGTGCACAAGGTCAGAGGGTCATGTGGACAGGGGGTAGTTATGGAGGGGGGAAGTGGGGTAACAGAGGGGGTGCAGGGTGAGCGACAGGGTACCGGTAGTTAGGGGAAGGTTGGGGGTTGGGTAGTGTTCATGCATAAGGGGGACCAGGGTGGATGGTTGTTGTTTGGAACACCCCCCCTCCCCCTTTGGCTGAGAGTCCTGCCACCATGTGGATGTGATTTGAAGGCCCAGTTGCCTTTAAGACACCTCAGGGTAACGGGGGAATGGAGGGGGATTTTACTGGGGACGCATGGAGAGAGAACAGAGGAAGAGGGAGAGGGGGAGCAAAGGGGCCTGATGGGCTGCTGACACATTGCAGGGGGGAGATTTGTGATGGGTGGGTGGGTGCTCAGCGTGGTTGTGTGTGTGTGTGTGTGTGTGTTTATGCATGTGTGTATGGAATGGAGAACGAGTGGTGTGTGGGGTTTAGGGAGGCTCATGTTGATATCACACCAGAGCAGCTGTGTGAAAGTATGCTGGACAGTGAGGTAGAGAGTGACTGTCAGTGAGATGGGGAAAGAGAGAGAGAGAGAGAGGGTGAGAGTTTGGGTGAGAGAGAACGGCAGAATGAGAAACAGTTGGAGAGAGGGAGATAGTTGGCTGAGGACCGGAGCGAGTGACGAGAGAGAGAAAGAGAAAGAAAGAGAGATAGTGTGAGAGAGAGAGTTGGACTTGGCCTCATGTGTGCGCCCCTGACACTGTAACCCTCCCGCATGATGGATGGCTCAGGAGGCCCTGCAGACTTGGGGCCCTGGCAGTGCAGGATGCTCTGACCTCACCAGCATCTCTGGGGCACGCGTTGCTGCTCTCTCGTTGGCCTCTCCGCGGCCAGGGCACCCTAGCAGAGTTGGCCAGCTCGGCCTCAGCCTTGTGACACGCACTGGGAACCTGCTAGCCGTGTGAAATGTCAGAGTGCCCCAGACACGAGATGCCCCCCGCTGATGTCATGCACACAAGGTGTCAGTGATGGATCAGAGCACAGGGTTCAGACAGCTCCATCGGGCCATATCTCAGTGGGGGGTGGGCCTGTAGTCTGTCCCAGGTTGTTCTTACAGAGCCATGCTTTATTATTGGACTGAACAAAAATCTATAGCTCTACTAGGGATACTACATCTTGTTGAAGCCTAATTAAAACCCAAGAGCTGAAGTTGGTTTATGGCATCAGAGCTACCCAAATATGAGATCTGAGAATGTATTGTCAGCTGTGTGTGTGTGTGTGTGTGTGTGTGTGTGTGTGTGTGTGTGTGTGTGTGTGTGTGTGTGTGTGTGTGTGTGTGTGCGTGTGTGTGTGTGTGTGTGCGTGTGTGTGCGTGTGTGTGCGTGTGTGTGTGTGTGTGTGTGTGTGTGTGTGTGTGTGTGTGGCGATCCTACTTATCATTTGGTCATGCATCATTCTTGTCTTCCCCTCCCTCCTGCAGGTTGAGCACGGGTGAGGGGGATGGGGCGTGGTGTCCGATGGGGGCAGTGTACCCCAGCGGCTCTGAGTATCTCCAGGTTGACCTTGGAGCTCTTCACTTCCTGTCCTTGGTTGGCACACAGGGTCGCCATGCCGACGGCCATGGACAGGAGTTTGCCCGCAGCTATCGGCTGCGCTACTCCCGTGACGGACGCCAGTGGTTCACCTGGAAGGACCGCTGGGGCCAGGAGGTATATGGACTTTTCTCTCATACTCTTTCTCTCTCTTTTTTTTCTCTCTCTCTCCCTCTTTCTTTCTTTAACTTAGTTACGCTCTGAATTACAATGTCTAGTAATGTTTTTTTGAGTTGATTATATTCTTTCTTCCATTCTCCTCCTCAATTTCCTTTCTCATTCTCCTCTCTCTTCCTCTCTGTCTGTTGATACTCTGCAGCTCTGCCCATCTTATTGTTCTTTGTCTTATGAGCTGAATTGCTTGTTTGTGCTTGTGAACTGACTCATCACCTCTTGATAGTTTATGCAAATACATAGTTTATGCAGATACATCCTTGTCTTATCCTTGTGTCTGTGTATTGTTCTCTGAACAACATTGTGTCTCGCTAAAATTGTTGCCCTAATTGTAATTCATTACATGTAAGGCCTAGTCTAAATCCCTTGGCTCCTCTCCATTGACTAAAGGAGTTACTCAACAAAGTTGCTTTAGAAGTTTTGACTTAGCTACCATTATATTAATAACTTTCTTAATATTGCTCCTATCAGGTATGTTGCTATGCATAAATGAGTAAAAATGAATAATGTATATAATGCAATAATTATTAAAAGAGCAGGGGAAATGTAATCTGTGGTTTTAGCTTTTGTTTAGGACTGTGTGTGATGCTGTGTGTTGCTTTTGCTTTTTCCCCTCGCAGGTGATCTCAGGCAATGAGAACACTTACGACGTTGTCCTCAAGGACCTGGGCCCCCCTGTTGTGGCTCGTATGGTGCGCTTCTACCCTCTGGCCGACCGCGTCATGAGCGTGTGTCTGAGGGTGGAGCTCTACGGCTGTCTGTGGAATGGTGAGTGGGAATAATTAACTCATTCAGAGGAGTCATTCAGAGGAGTTATCAGTTTATCAGAAAGCAGCTACTGTAAGCAATGGCCATTGTTGGTGTAGGAGTTAAAAGCAGCCTTAAGTATTTATAGACTTGATTGTGAAGTTGACAGTGTGTGTGTGTGTGTGTGTTTTCTTCAGATGGTCTGAAGGCCTACACAGCTCCTGTAGGGCATGTCATGCACTTGTCTGGCGCCCCTGTCTATCTGAACGACTCTACCTATGATGGCAGCATCGAGGCAGGGTAAGTGGGCAAAACCGTTTCAGTGTGTCTGAATTAGTGTGTTCTCCCTCAGTCATAATCATCAGTTATTTCACATATGGCCCACACTTTGGGTTGGTTTTAGGCTTCAGGCCCCCTGAGAACAAGCCTCATATTCCACCCGGGGTAGGTTCTGGTTGGGACTGATACAGCTCACATGAGGGTATGTTCAGCGCCAGCAGTTTAAGGGAAATGTGGAGAAGCCTCTGCCAGCACTGACTTCTCTCCCAGCCCCCTGGCACCCGACAGACATCCGCCACTCTCTCTGTCCGTCCTCTCTCCCGCCTCCCCACTGCACCTGGCGCTGGCCGCCTGGCACCCATGCCCACTGTCCATCTGACCTCGCGCTGCTCCTCCAGCTGTCAGGGGCGGGCGGAACCCACTGCCCCGCTCGCAGAGGCCGAGGGGGCTCTCGCTCGCCCGGGCTCCGTCTGGCTGCATTGTCACAGGAGGCTAATTGCAGCCATATGCACGGTTTTAATGGGCCATAAATGTTTGCGTTAGCGGGTGAGCTAATGTTTTGAGATGCAAGCCAGACGTGACCGGCGCACATGTGCGTGTGAGAGAGTGAGGCATGAGGGCCCATTTGGTGACCCGCGCCCTGATCTCTTAGCGTGAGAGTGTCGGCGAGTGGCATCTGGGGCTGTGTTTGTGCGCGGTCTGGGAACAGAAAATATACGTGTGTGTGTGTGTGTGTGTGTGTGTGTGAACCTGCTCCTTGTCCATATCTATAGGTGTGGGTGATAGTGTAAGTATAAGCAGTGGAACTGTAAAACCTGGTGTTGCCATATTCAGGATATGCAGCTGAGTGAGTCTGCTTTGTGCTGAGCTGGGTCAAGTGTGTGATGAAATGCCATAATATGTGTGTGGGGGATGGACATTGTTGGCCTTTGTTGGTTTCCTGTGTGTGAGGTGCGGTTTGTTGGCCAGACGCTGTGGTGTGACACACTGGCATGAGTTTGTTCATGTGTGTCCAGCACATCTTAATCCCTTTCAGTTTTCAACATCAGTTCAATGGAGCTGCAGACCCACTCAGACTGCACTTTGAAAAATGTAACTCATGTGTGTTAACTTTGTCTTACTTTTAAGTGTGCAGTTTGTTTATGTTTTTCTTTGGTGATGTTTTGTTTTGTCAGTTCTGTCCCAACAATCAATATGTTCTTTTTGCCTTTATCCGTGAGGTATAATTTGGCCTGGTCTTATTATCCCAGTGTTTTGTACATGTCCCAAGGCCAGCGTTTTTTTGGCCATGTCAGTGGGAGGCCTTTCAGTCAGCTTCAGGACAAGCGCGCTGAAGCGAGCTCCGTCTCACGTCTGCTCAAGGCAGCGCTAGGCAGGCAGCTCACGGGGGAAAAGCAGCGCTTGTGGATCATTTGTTTTATTATGTTTACAGAAATGTATGACTTTCTCTTGGATATTCTACGTTGTGGTCGGTGGTTAGTGTTACTGGCTGCAGTACGGCTGGCCAACACTTGTAGGGTTTTGAAGCCGGCTGAAGGCAGCAGGGACACAATCACCCAGCTGTTCGAGCACACACACTCGCTGGGGTGGTGAAATGGGTAAAATGAGTCCCTGGTTGCACGCCTGGGAGAGGTATCTGTAGTATCCTGGATTGGACATACCCCCTGGCGTTCCAGAGTCGAGGGGTAGTTACCAAAACAAGCAAACATAACAAAATGAAATAAAAAATGTACACCACAGCTGTGTACCACACAGATGAATGGTTTCTCTTCTCTGGATATTTACAGTAAAACTGTTGGATGCAGGCACAACTCTAGTCAGTCTTAATGTATGTGTGTGTGTGTTTATTTCCCTCCCGTGTGCAGGGTACAGTTTGGTGGTCTGGGCCAGCTGTGCGACGGCGTGCTGGGTGGCGATGACTTCACCGAGAGCAAGGAGTTGCGCGTGTGGCCAGGCTACGACTACCTGGGGTGGAGCCGCGAGGCGCTGGGCCAGGGCAGTGTGGACATCGAGTTCCACTTCGAGAAGACGCGCACCTTCCACACCATGCAGGTCAGCCCACAGCCACATACCCACACGCCAATGTGCATGTCTGAAGACCTCAACACTCACTCTCTCTCTCCCTCTCATCCCCCACTGTTCTGCCCATTCAGCAGTAAGAGTAATGATTTCCCTCTGTCTCTCTCTGTAGAGTAGTGCTCTCCGCTGCTCCATCACTTTCTTTTCTTTCCATTTCTGCACTGCTCTCTTTGTCTCTCAAAACCAGTTCTCTCCAGCCTTTTTTTACATAAGGCATTCAGTGGGCTTATGCAATCTTTGCTTGCATATTATTGTGTCTGCATACCAGTCTATGTGCATTTTGTTTGAGTGCAGTTTGTATGTGTGGTTGTCTTCGTCTCTCCGCTCCGTGGTATCTCTCCCTCCTCCCCCCGCCAGCGCCATCCCCGGCTCCCCCGTCCTCCGAGGAGCAGCACCTCCCCTCGGGACTCCTTCTGGAGTTCTCCCCAAACGAGCGCTGTGGGGAAGCAGAGCTGTCAGGAGGGCTGCTGTAAATCCTGAGCAGTCGAGGCCCAGTAAACAGAACAGACTCCCAAGCCCTAATGAACTGAACGACCGCAGCCAACTCGGAGCACCGAGAGAGAGCGAGAGAGAGAGAGAGAGGGCAAAAGGAAAAGCATAGAGAATGGAGGAGGGAGGGAGGGAGCGAGGGAGACGGAGTCAGACAAAGAGAGAGGGGGTGAACTCCTAATACTGTGACTGTAAGTCACTGTCTGCCTCGCAGTATGTGGCTCTTGGAGCTCCATCCTGTTTTGTTTTGTGATCTGTACTGCGGAGCTCTCCGCAGTTGGCTGGCAGAGTGGGGACACCGCAGCAACCACGGCCTCGGCCGCGTCTCTTTCTGCAGGGCCATCATTCAGCCTCTCCCCTGGGTGTTGCTCCATCGGCATCCTACAATTAGAGCCCAGAGCCTTCTATTAATATTTGATCTGCTGCTGGGCTTATTTGTTTTGTCGCAGGTTGCTTCTGACGCAGACGTGTCGGGATCAGCCCGGCCTCAATTGTTTTGGTTCTGACCTCAGCTCATAGACCTCAGCGTTTTATAAATGTACAGTTAGAGAAAGAGAATTTGTTTCTCATCAGCGGATATTGCCTGAAAATTCTGCTCACAGTGAGAAGCACGCACATCAGAGCTGGTCTGAGGTCAGCCTGATGGACTTAAATTTGTTATTTCGTCACAGCAACGATGTGGTCATTGGATTTATGGCTTTTAGTTTTGCAACATCCACGTAATGTTTTTTTGTAAGTTAGTGGGAATGGACTTCAAAGCACTTCCTGTGTTTTGGCTGCTTTGGTTACGCCTCTTTGTTACGTCTCTCCTGTGATGGTTCCCATGGCGCAAGTGTTCAGGTCCAATCCATCTCATTGTTGTCACCGTTTCTCCTGCCTCCATAACTCATGCTCTGCGTGCACTCCTTCCTCAAGGCTTGTGAAACATGTTTGCAATCGTTCCTGCACTCTTTCATTTTTCCTTTTCCTTCCAAAGTGGTGGAGTTTTTCCCCTCCTTTGCTTTCCTGCGTCTCTGTTGTCCCCTTCCCGTGTGAGTCTTTTAATACCTGCACCGCTGCTCTACTCTTGCCCCCTCCGCCTGTGTCCAGCACCACTCCCAAGGGCGATCCCCCTGGGCTGGACCAGGGGTCAGCACGGCGTCTCAGAGTGCAGATAAATAGGCTTAGGAACCTGGCTGGCTGACAGTAGTAAAGTGGGTGGGTGTGGGTGCTCACGGTCTTGTGTGTCTTTGTCTGTGTGTGTGTTTTCAGCTGTGTGTGTCACTGTGTACGTTTGTGTGTGTGTGTGTGTGTGTTGCAGGTGTGTATCTGTGTGTCTTTGTGTGTCTGTGTGTTTTGTGTCTTTGTGTATGTGTGTGTGTGTATTTGTAGAAACGTGTGTGTGTGTGTGTGTGTGTGTGTGTGTGCGCACGTGTCTCCTGGGAGGTTGCATATTACTCACGGTTTGTTGTCTTATTAGGGCCTGACTTGATAGAGTGGGTTACATGTTGACCTATGCCCGGGCTCCCCTGTTTTTTGGGTTTGTTGAAGAACAGCTGCTCATGCTGTGTGTGTGTGTGTGTGTGTGTGTGTGTGTGTGTGTGTGTGTGTGTGTGTGTGTGTGTGTGTGTGTGTGTGTGTGTGTGTGTGCGTACATGCGAGCACATGTGGCTTTGGTTAAGATGTTGGTCTAACAGCTAGTGTCAGGTTAATTGCTAACCTGTCAAAGAAATTGTTACATACCCCACTCCCTCTCTCTCTCTCTCTCTCTCTCTCTCTCTCTCTCTCTCTCACACACTCACACACACACGCACGCACGCACAGTATCCTCACCGCACCCTCTCTCTCTCACTTTTCTCTCCTCTCTCTTTTTTTGCCCTCTCCTCCACTCTCTCCATTCTGCAGTAAGAGTAATGATTTCCCTCTGTTTCCCTCTGAGGAGTAGTGCTCTCCGCTGCTCCGTCGCTTTCTTTCCATATCTGTATTGCTCTCTTGGTCTTTCAGAACCAGTTCTCTCCAGCTTTTTGAACTGTTTGTCTGATATGACATTTATTGGGATTATGCCATCATTCCATAAACACTATGGCACAAATGATTTTTCTCCTTCTACACTGAGTAAGCATTTCCCTCTGGTGTGTCAGCAGAGACAGATGAAGTTATATACTTTCTCTCCCCCTTCCTCTCAGTCTCGTAAAATTATACTTTGGAAAAAAGTTATTCCTCTCATCTCTCTTATGGGACCTGGGTACATTTTTTCTTCCTCCAAAGACTTTGATTTACAACACTGTCCTCTTTGTCTCTCTCTCTCTCTCTCTCTCTCTCTCTCTCTCTCTCCTGCTTGGAATGATGAAGAGAAGGAAAGGCTTAATATTTAATTTGCTCTCACCAACATACAAGCACAGTGTCTACATAAGTTACAGATTATCTACAACAAACTGAACAAAGCACCAAATCATCTGTTGCAATGTCCTTATTTGTCCTTATTAATATCGCTCCTTCAAGCCCCAATCTCTTTGCTACTTTCCATAAACGACAGATCAACAGTCTTTTCCTCCACACTAAATTGATACTGCCTATCCCTTAATCTCTGATTGTGCTCGGAACTCTCTCTGTCTTTCCGCTCTCTTCTGTTTCCCTCCTCTAAAACTACTTTTCCAGCACAGCATCCTCTCCACACATCTCATATTGTGTGCTGTTTATTTTGAAGTAGCGAGCCTAGCCAGTGTTATTTCCCAGGGGGCCTGTTTGCGCGAGGTTTTCTCAGCTCCTAATGATCCGGTTTAAAGGGACCAGTGTTATCAAAGCCCTCGCGTTCCATTTTTAAGGCCTTAATCAAGAAGTGTTTGAAAAGCTGAAGATAGCTTCGCATTCACACTCAGTTTTTTTCTCTCTTCTATTTTTTCAAACAAGTTGGATATCTTGAAGCTCTGTAAATGCAAAGGATTGTCAAAACAGGCAAAAGTCTCTTATCATGAAAGACACACTTTTCTGAACCAGTGTTGGAGCCTCAGAACAACTAAAATGGGTTTTTAATGTTAAATCTCAAATCTCTCTCTTCTCTCCTCTCTCTGTCTCTCTGTCTCTGTCTGTTTTTTTCTCTCTCTTCTCCTCTCTCTGTCTCTCTCCCTTCTCCTTTCTTCTTTCCTCATCTCCTGCAGGTCCATAGTAATAACCGCCACACGCAGGGCGTCCGCGTCTTCAACAAGGTGGAGTGTGTGTTCAAGCCGACACTGCTGCAGCCCTGGTCATCGCCGCCGCTCACCCTCCTGGTGCCCCTGGCCGACCTGAAGGACCCCTCCTCGCGGCCCATCTCACTGCCACTCGGCGGGCGTCCCGCCCAGATCCTGCGCTGCCAGTTCTTTTTCACCGACCCCTGGCTCCTGATCAGTGAGATCTCCTTCTACTCCGGTGAGTAGTCAGACCCACGTTCAAGCATCACCGTCCAGCCGCCCAACCGGGCCCCTCTGCCCAGCCCCCAGCCTTAAGGGTTGTTCACACCAGGAACGATATCTCTAAAGACAACTATAATCAGAACTCTAACTATATTGATAAAAGCGTCGTCACTGTCCACACTCAGCAACGATGAGGAAAGTCTCTCCTAATGTTAATGATGGATTCTGAATGGCTGTCAGCTTTTTATCGTTGTCAAAATTGCACTGAAAGGGATCTCCAGCAATATCGTTCTTCATGTCATTATCGTTATAGTTTATGTGTGGACGTCATTGTTCATATTAGCTAGAACAATACTTTTGTTATAGTTGAACGGCCCTTTAGGGAGGAGGGTCCAGACCAACGCGGCCGGACCTCCACGTCTGTCCCAGGGTGGCTGCGCCACTGATGGAGGGGCTGTGGGCCTTATGGGTTCAGCCCTTGAAGGTGTAAATGAGCTCATCGTGGTCCAGACGCATAAGCGAGATCAGCTTCAAGAGAGGCCAAATTCATGGCAGATTGATTTAGAGAGAGGCTGTAATGAAAGCAAGGGCTCGGGATAACCACAAGTGTCTATCTGACGAGATTTATGATTTATGATTGGCCGCCTGGCTGGGGAGGCGCCCGAGGAGGGACATAAGTCAAGTTAACTGCGTAAGGCAGTCATCTCGGAGGGCGATGACTTGGCGCTAGTTGACGCACTGAGGCTAGTGGTCACCCCTGACGCAGCCTGACTAAATGACCACTCAACAGGGTAGCGACCACAACGCAAGTTCTACTCCCATCAGTATTGTGAAATAATCAGGCAAATCTCTTTTTTGACAATGTTCGTTTACTTTACTGCGTGGACTGGATAGCCACAGGGTGCTACCATCACTGGGGATGAACAGCAGTAAATCACTGCTAAACTGTCCTCTGGCCTGACCACCTCAGATCTGAACATGTTTATGTGTCAGCTTAAAGATAATTGAGTGATCTTGCAGCTGCAAGTGAGCAAGTCCAGCTTGATTGGTTCTGCAAATGTAAGACCAAGCATCCTTGACTCAGATCTGTTGGTCAGATGTGTTAAAATAGTATACACATGTATTCTTTCATATATTTGTACTCTCTCTCTTTAATCTTTGTGTGTGATTTTAGTGGCTCTCAAATGACGTTTTAAATAAAATGATCTCTGTCTTTCTCACTCTCTCGGTGTCTCTCGTTTCCAGAGCCGTACGTGGAGAATTTCTCGGAGACGGCCTCCGTTGTCCCGGTGCCTCCTCCCGCCTCGCCCTCCAGCACCCCCTCTCCTGCCGCTGCCGTGCCCACCTCCCCTCGGCCCTCCCTCACTCCAGAAGCATCCAACCGCACCAGTGAGCCCACCGGTGAGTCCAAATTCTCTCGCCCCGGGTGTGTCCGCATGATTGCACCATGGGTGTGAGCGCGTGCCTGTGTGTGTGTGTGTTTTGTGTGTGCATCAAACCAATAGTGGAAGACCAACCCCTGTGTGCAATTAGCTCTGCTTCCCCATTTACTTTTCTCTGTACTTTTTAAAAACCTCCTCCCCCTCCTCTCAAATCCTGGCTCTCACTGTTGCACACCCTCCATCCATCCTGCTCTTTAACTCCTATCTCTCTGTCTTTTTTTTTCTCTCTCTGTCTCTCTCTCTCTCTCCCACCACCTTTCACCATCCCTTGTTCCTCTAGACCCCCCCACGACAGTCACCCAACCCGTGACGAACAGCACGGTCAACGAAGCACTGGCAGGTGAGACCAGAGAGAGTTGAGAGGACAGGAGAGAGAGAGAGAGAGATTTGGGCTGTTAGTGTACGGTAGTGGGCCCCCTGCTCTGCGGGTGGATGATGGGTGGCTTGGGGTTGCCACGGCTTGTCTGTGGGTGGGTGGGGTTCTGTAAAAGGGCCTGCAGCAGTGGGCATCTCTTCATGTGGTCTCCCTCTAAGTGCACGTTTCTCCAAAACCCTCTCGGCCTGTGTGTGTGTGTGTGTGTGTGTGTGAGAGAGAGTTCTAGAGCATGGAGGAGCACTGCATCCAGTAGATGTTGCATAGTGTGGTGTGCTTGTGTGTCTGTGTGTGTGTGTGTTTTTTGCATGAGAGAGAGAGAGGGAGAGGGAGAGAAGAAGAAAGAGATTGGAGTTTGTGTGGATGGAAATTGCATGCTTTTTTGGTCTGTTTGGAAGTGACTTGCATGTTGTTTTTACTTGTGTGGTGTTTTGTGTAGTTGTGCCAGGGTGAATTTGCATGTTGTGGGTGTGATGAGTTGATGGTTACTCTAGTCTACACCATACTAATATGATGGTTTTGGCATTTAGTCAGAGCATTCCATGCAAGCTTATTAAGTGTCTGTGTTTTCAAGGGTAACGGAAATACAAGGACAAGACTCTGTACTGAGGAGTGGTGGTCTTTCATCCTCCTTATTGGTTGTCATTTCATTAAGTCACATCCTGCTTTTATTTACACCCTTTGTTCCCGTGCGACCACACATTCCGCAACAACAATCTCATCTCTCTTGTTTGAGTAATTAAATGACTGTTACTCTACAAAGCATTCTGGGAGGGGGGCGTGTTAGCTGCTCTTAAGACAGAGCTCTCCAGAGAGTGCACTGGTTTCAGAGCCATAGTAATGAGCCTGTGGGCCATCAGAAGGTCATTCAAAGGCAATAAGGCTCCCACTTTACTTATGTCTGTTTATCCTGCTGCACCAACATTATTGCTGCATCTCAGAGGCCTGGGGTCCACAAATAGGGCGCAGATCACTTAGTGGTACACATCTGGTTATTTGCTGCCCTTTTATGTGGCATTTGGCTCACAGCAAAGCACTAAAGTGTTAGATCAGTGGTGTACTATGTTGCACACTCAAAATACAGAGTGCTAAGCAACAAGCACACCACATCAGCAAAAAACACACACACACACACACACACACACACACACACACACACACACACACACACTTAACAGAGAGTTAGTGTCACCCACCCTGTTATGAATGATTGACTGATGTTTAATTTTCTATCCCATTTCTCCAGACAGTGTTAATATACAAACTGAATAACACATTAACACAGGCTGGCATTCTGATTATTGACACACCCATGCACAGATTTACTGTCAAAGAAATTCATACACACTAAGACACACAGATGCGCACATAAGGCATGAGTCATGACACACATATTTTCACACACATACACACACACACACACTCACACACAATCACACACACTCTATCCATATGATCCTGCTACTCCCATTTCCCCCTACTTAACCCCGGGCCCCCACCCTCCTGCCGGACCCTGTCCCCTCTAATCCCCTCATCTCTGGCCTCATCTGCTTCTCCAGGGGTCGAGTTCGCTGCCATGACCCCCAGGCCAGGCGTGCCCGTCGCCAAGGACGACAGCAGCAACACGGCCATCCTGATTGGCTGTCTGGTGGGCATCATCCTGCTGTTGCTGGCCGTCATCGCAGTGATCCTCTGGAGGCAGTACTGGAAGAAGATACTGGGAAAGGTCAGAGAAAAACCTCCTCCCTTCGGATGCTTGCTTATGTGTGTGTGTGTAGGGTCGGATCTGTTGTTCTGTTGTTGTGTGTACTCTTCCAGTAGTTTATGCTGTGCTATGCTATGCTATGGACTGCTTGTGTTTGTGTGTACAGCATATACCGCATGTGTTCACAAGTAAACTCCTTCGGTCCCTCAGGCCCAGGGCAGTCTGTCGAGCGACGAGCTGCGCGTCCACCTCTCGGTCCCCGCCGACAACGTGGTGATCAACAACACACACAGCTACTCCAGCCGCTACCAGCGCATCCACACCTTCCCCGACGAGCGGGAGCGTGAGGGCGAGGGCGAGTACCAGGAGCCCAGTGCCCTGCTGCGGCCCCGCGACGACTGTGACAGCACAGGTGTGTCCCGCCACACACACACACACACACACACACACACACACACACACACACACACACACAGCCCTGCCACTCAGGCTGGACAACACGGACACATGCATTCCAGCACATGCACTGCTTCTCAGTACTGAGGCTGCCATTACCCACGATGCATTGCTACACACATGGGTGGTCTTAAGCAAAGACTGAGAGAGATTGAGAAAAAGCCCATTCAGACAAATGGAAGTGGTAACGTTAAGTTACAGTAAGACAAACACACAGTGTCTATATATACGCTTGCATATAGGGAGGCCATACATGCCAAGCAATACAGATAAAGCACACACCCACTGACACTTATAAAGTCATGAATGGAATCTTGGCCAATTGAAATTCCTCTCAGACCAATATGTTATATCAAGGAAGTAGCCTCAGCTCAGTCAGCACATCGAGGTCCTACCGGTGACTTACTGAGTGGGAGAAAGAATGAAACCACAGTCCTGTTTTGAAGGGCACAGTGTAAAAAGAGAAGCATGGCCTGCATAACGGCCCGATTAAAAAGGTAATCTTGGAGGGGGATGGTGGCGGTATAGGGCGCTCAAAGCCGCTGCCTGAGGCCAGACACAAAGCCCTTATTGTTGCTGCTGAAGAAGGAGAGATAGACAGAGGAGGAGAGCAGTGGAAACTCAGCGAGAAAAGAGAGAGAGAGAGAAAGAGAGAGAGAGCATTCCTACAGGTTTACAACACCACAGGGGGGTTGGCATGCTGTCTGTATGCTTTATTCAAAAGGACATGTCTGGCGATATACACACACACAAACAATACACAGTACACAGACAATAGTCAACACAAATGCACACACACACACACACACAAGGAGATACAGGACGCAACATCCAGTACATGACAAGTACACACATGGCCTGTTTGTTCTTGCTTCTTTGAGTTGTTAATTAACTGCCTGCCTGTGTTAACATTGCCTGTGACATGCTGCGCCGTGCTGTACTGCTCGGGTTAACTGCATCCCTTTGCTGTAACTTGGTATGCTGTGTTGACCTAATGTGTTATGTGTTGTGTTTTTTGTTGTCATTGTTGTGTCTTTTGTTGTGCTTTTGTTCTGTGTTGTGCGGTGGTGTTGTGCTGTGTTGTGTTGTTATGGTGTGGAATTGTTGTGTTTGTGTTGTGGTTTTCTGTTTTGGTTTGTGTGTGTGTGTGTATGTGTGTGTGTATGTATACGTGTATGTGTACATGTATGTATTCCATCCCAGCCTTGCTGTTAAACAACCCAGCCTATCACCTTCTCCTGTCAGAGGCGAGGTATGTGCCCAGCTGGCTGACAAACGCCCCCAGGTCTCAGGAAAAGCCCCAGAATGTGCCCCAGGGTAAGAGCAGGGGTGAGGAGCGGGGCAGAACACACATCCTGGGGAAAGAGGAAGTGCACAAGGGCAAACGTAGCCTTAAAATAACACAGCACAGGGACAGGGGTCAGCAGAGCCCTGTGATCAGGAGAGAGCAGGAGGAAATAGGTGATGTGGACCCAGCTTAATGGGCTTCATAGAGGGGGTGGGGAGAAGGCCAGTCACACTCAGTCAGATAAAAGTGGGGAAGGAAACAAAGGACATCTAAGGTTTTAACAAAAGATTTAGAGCTAAATAAAGTTACATTTCACAAGAATAAAATAGTACCGGTAAATAATGGTAAATATATCAGTGGGGAAAGGGAATCTTGTAAACATGGAGGTCAGGTGTGTTGAGTGTAATATTGACATAACATAACATTTATTTCATGAGTATGCATGTCTCTACTGATTCATATTTATCCATCCATCCATCCAACCAAGTGTGTATGTGTATTGGTGCAGTATGTTTTTGTGTGATTGAGTGTGTATGCTCTAACTTACCTTGATAATCAACTTATTAAAACTTATTTACTCATTAATAACATATAACACTAGCTATTTTAGTTCATAGCACAGATATTTGTAAAGAATCTCCAGTTTGTCATTAACTTTATCATCCCCCTCTTTCTCCACCTCCTTCCTCTTTCACAATCCATCCATCCGACTCTCTTCTCCATCCGTCTGTCATCCTATCTGCCGGTCCTCTTCTCCAGCCTGTGGCGTTGACATGGACATGGAGAAGTTTCCGTCCACCCAGGACGAGCCGCCACCGTACCCCGGAGCACCACCGTATCCCCACGGCCCCTCGTCGTCCCCTCCCCCGCCACTGCTCCCCCCGCTGGGCCCGGCCAGCGTGCCGCACTACGCCGAGGCCGACATCGTGTGCCTGCAGGGAGTCAGCGGCAACAACACCTACGCCGTGCCGGCGCTGTCCTCCTCGCCGCCCGACTGCCCGCCGCTGCCCGAGCTGCCGCGCCACTGTCTGCTCTTCAAGGAGAAGCTGGGAGAGGGCCAGTTTGGGGAGGTGAGGGCCTGCCATCACATAAACACGTCTACTGCCCCATGCAGACCCAGACATGGACACACACACTGCTCCTAGTGTGTGTGTGTGTGTGTGTGTGTACGTGTGTGTATGTGTGTACACGATCCCTAGATGGGTTAAATGCAGATGACACATTTCCTTCAGGACAAATAAAGTAACTCAACTTAACACTCTCACATGATACATCTAGACATGACATACCAGATTTCTTATACACACGTCTCATGTAACCTACTTACACATACTGTACGTGATACATTGCTACTCACACACAACATATCCACACACTCTCACATGATATATCCAACATACCAGAACATACACTTATATGATGCATCAGCACTCACATACAAACGACATCTACACACACACACACACACACACACACACACACACACACACACACACACACACACACACTCACTCACACACTCATTCACTCACTCAAACCCACTTAGACATGCACACATGCACACTGATCTGATCCTAGGTTGGCACATAAACACGTATACACACACGTGAAGGGTTCTCATTTTAAGGAGGTGTACCACACTGGAACTTCTCCTTCACTATAGAGCTGCTTGAGCTGCGTAGGTTACACACACACACACACACACACACACACACACACACACACACACACACACACACACAGCACACACACACACAGCACACACAAACCATGAAGGGTCGTCTTTGCTTATGAATAGCTGGCTTTGCTGCGTATAGCATATCTACTAAGTCACACAGAGATGAAGAGTTTAGCAGAGGTGCAGTTGTGCTTGCTGGGAATTGATAGCCCCTGTGTGGTTATGTGGGTGTACAGGAGGCTGTGTGTCCAGGCAGAAAGCAAACAGCATACTGTACTGTATATCCCTGTCCCATCTCTTCTGCCTAAACTGTGCTGACAGTCAGACACATTCACAAGCACCATACTGTTGATGTTGTATGTTCCCTTCCAGAGGCACACATTAGCACAGAGGCGCATCTGCTGCTTTATGTGGGAGTGATGAGTTTAGCAGGGGATGTTAATGGCCAGTGGCACCTCATGTATCCTGTGTGTACAGGGGTGTGTTTGGGTGACCGCTGTGTCAGAAAACAAAACATTATGTTTCACCCTCCCCTTGTTTTCTCTCCAAACTCTAGCGTTAGCCTTGTTTATTTGAGACGTCCTCAGGGAGAGTTCTAGTGGCTGTTGGTGACCAGTGTCTGTGTGCATGGGTTACATAGGTCCACTTGTGTGAGATCGAGAATCCTCAAGATCTGCCCAACCTCGAGTTCCCCTTCAACGTGAGGAAAGGCCGCCCCTTACTGGTGGCAGTGAAGATCCTGCGCCCAGATGCATCTAAGAATGCAAGGTATGTGTGCACTTAACAGTAGGCTTATTTATTCGTTCAGTGTACCAGGTCACACGAAGCCACGTCATATTTAATCACTTAAAGAAACATATTATAATTATTATATCATAGTTTAATGCCATTTAACCAAAGTCCTTTTAGGCAAGTCCCTCCACTCGGCGGTCATATTGCAACGATTTTTGGGTACTCATCGGGCATCCTATTCGGCAGAAATGCGCGTGTGCAAGGCTTCACGACACCAATCTTGCTCCAGCGGCAAGTTCACAACACATGATTGGCACAATGTCTGCACAACACAGCACATAATTGGCTCAATGTAGTCACATCACACCACATGATTGGCTCAATGTATACACATGTCGACGTTTTGGCGAGGAAGGGGTGGGATATGTGTAGACAACGGCCATATTGGCATTACAAACTAACCCCATGCATTTCTATGGAGGATTTTTTGAGTGCTGTGTCTCCTCATTAGAAAGTCTCTGATTTAACTGACTGCCCAGCTTAAGTTTTGTCAGTCAATCTCTTGCTGTTTCCCACACATTATCTTTTACCGTCCTATACTGTTTTCAGCAGAGTCTCTGTTGTTGTGATCACTATTGTGCTGTTCCCCAGGAATGACTTCCTGAAGGAGGTGAAGATCCTGTCTCGGCTGAAGGACCCCAACATCATCCGGCTGCTGGGCGTGTGTGTGAGCAGCGACCCGCTCTGCATGGTCACCGAGTACATGGAGTGTGGAGACCTTAACCAGCACCTGTCCCATAGGGTGCTGCTGGACAAGTCTGGACCCTCTCACAACACACCAACCATCAGGTAAGCCCACACACGCACACACACACACGCACGCACACACACACACACACACACACACACACACACACACACACACACACAAACATACACACACACACACACACCCAGTTAGGTTACACACACACACACACATCACAGACACATAACTCAACTATTAAGTGCACAGGCACAAAGCATATGGGTAAATGTAACTCTGTGAAGGACGTTCCTACATTACACGTACACTTCAGTACACACCACTACTGACACGCACATACAGTACATGCCTGTCAATCCCAAATTATGTGTATTTATTACAAATTTGAATCAGTGTATGGTAACCTTATTTAATGTAGATCCTTGACTTTGATTCTTTCTTTAACGCCATTCTTGACCGTTGTGTCTTTCTCTCTCTCTCAGTTACCCGGCTCTAATCTCCATGGCCAGTCAGATCGCCTCTGGCATGAAGTTCCTGTCGTCCCTGAACTTTGTCCACCGAGATTTGGCGACGCGTAACTGCCTGGTGGGGGGAGAGCGTGGCGAGCCAGACGACGGCAGCGGCGAACGCCAGATCAAGATCGCTGACTTTGGCATGAGCCGCAACTTGTATGCCGGCGACTACTACCGCATCCAGGGCCGCGCCGTGCTGCCCATCCGCTGGATGGCCTGGGAGTGCATCCTCATGGTGAGAGAGAGTGAGGGAGAGAGAGAGAGAGAGTGAGAGAGACATTACTGCCACTGGGGTTAGTGGTGGAGATGCACATGCACAGTATGCGTGAGAGTCAGAAAAATAATAGAATGATATAATGTTGTACAATAATGAGTAATGTAATGCTACACTACTACTACTACTACTACTAATAATAATAACAATAATAATAATAATAATAATAATAATAATAATGATGATAATAATAACAATATTGTTGCAATTCATAATTACCATTAAAATTGGGTTTAGTAATGGAAAGCATGTACTGTATGTCAGCATACCTGTTCTGTATTACAGTATATGTATTATGCATGTTTCATGTGTTGACCCGGTGGCTCTGTGTCCTGCAGGGGAAGTTCACTACTGCCAGTGATGTGTGGGCCTTCGGAGTGACTCTGTGGGAGATGCTCAACATGTGCCAAGAACAGCCCTACTGCAACCTGACGGATGAACAGGTCATCGATAACGCTGGGGAGTTTTTCAGGGACCCACGGCAGACAGGTACCCCCCCCTTAACACCCATATTCATACATACACACACACACACACACACACACACACACACACACACACACATACAAACACACACACACACACACACACACAGAAAGAGAGAGAGAGGTTGTAAGTTCCTGAGTGAGTGACTGGTAACCACAGGTTTAACTTTGTAGCAGCACAGTGATGGTGTGTGTCTCCTGTCTGTCTCTGTCAGGTGTATCTGTCCCGGCCGGCCGTGTGTCCCCAGGGCCTGTACGAGCTCATGCTGAGCTGCTGGAACAGAGACTGCAAGCTGCGGCCCTCCTTCGCCCACATCCACTCCTTTCTCACCGAGGACGCCATGAACATGGTGTAGAGACACCGGGAGAGAGAGAGAGAGAGAGAGAGAGAGAGAGAGAGAGAGAGAGAGAGAGAGAGAGAGAGAGAGAGAGAGAGAGAGAGAGAGAGTGTGCAGAAAGACATTGTGTATGACACCTCCTGCAGTAGCCCCACCCCACAGCCACACCCAGACACCCAGAGGCAGAGGGAAGGGATCAGAGACGGGCCGTGCCTCTCCCACTCTCTCCACTGTACTGCCAGAGAGGTGGAGGGACACACGGCACGTGGGCCCTTGCCCTGTCCTCTGTGGTTTGGGTGGAGGAGGTGGTGGTGGAGGCCTGGCCTGTGAACAACAGGACAGGTCACTGAAGAGAGAGAAGGAGAGTCTCTTGTATATTTGTGTATTTCCTCTCGGGGGCTGTGACACGCCGCTGGATCGGTTCTGGTTTTACAGCAGACCCCCACCCCACCCCCCACCCCACCCCACCCCCTCAACCTACAAACATCCCATAATACTCACGAATGTAACAGGTGGTGGGTCATAGCGCTAGATGCTAGAGGTGGCCAGCATAGTTCATGTGGGACTGAATGTCACTGCTACACGGATCTGTCATGATCAGTTATCGCCAATATCGGCAGTACATTTATCAGTAAATCAACTAATTTATCAGTAAATCCATATACGCAGATTAATACTGTTTAATCACTTAATAAATACAGTTTGAGGAAATGAATGTGATATGCCATCACATGCTAACCAAAGCATTATATCAATACTTAATTTAACAATTCATCAAAATTCTAAATATTAACTTTCTTAATGCTTTCATTAATACATTACTAATTGTAGGCAAAATGTGATAGGCTGATCATCAGTGTCGGTGCACTGTATTTGACAAGATTGATGGCAAGCTTTCTGCTGTCTGGTTTGGTGGGAATTTCTCGAGGTGCATCTGACCCTCTCTGGTGGAGGATTACTGTGGTGTTCTCATCTCAATTCTGACCTTTGAGACTTTCAGATTACAGTGTCAGATCCTTTTCATCATTTTAATCCTGGGGAAATATTCCTGTCAGTCCCAGTGTCCCCATCTTGTGTTTTTTTGTGTTCTCTTTAGTATTCCAGGCGAATCCCTCGTTTAGCCCTCAGGCCCCAGATTCATGCGTCCAGAGGTCTGACTGACGGTCCATCCGGCTGTTCAATCAGCTCAGATATTACTGTGTCATTTTATGTCTCACTTAGTCTCCCAACTGAGAACCGTGACAGGGGTCAGTTACCCAAAACTATGGTTGAAGGTGTGTGAAGTGGGACTGTGACTGGATGATCCCACGTGGACCGACCTGAACCCACCTGGACTGTGTGGTACTATAAGTGGTTTTGCTCTGAGCCGAGTCTTAGAGGACGGTCCTCTGCTCTGCTCTCTTTCCCAGCCGTCAGACCGGACCCCCGGCAAGGGAGCCACGTGCATGTCAGTGAGACTGACCCAAACAAAGAGACGTGCGACAGGGGACACAGCTTTGAAAAAGCCCACTGAAGACAAATGAGAGGAGCGCCAAACAGGACTGGAAGCCGAGAGGCAAACAGAAGAAGCTGAGTTTGCTCCTCATAAAAGTGTCTGATCTTCCACAGGCAACTCCCTTTACCAAAATATAAACTGTTCAACAGCTGCACTTTAAACGCCTCAGTGGTTTCCTATTGTCCCAACACAGTGCTAAACAACAATTGATATGTTATACTCTCGCTGACATATAAATGAATATGTATACGAATATACCTTAATTCTGAGATCATTGGTATGATTGAGTATTCAATGTATTTCAAACTTTGCTAATATTGCATTGTTTATTACTTACTTCACTAATGTGTTATTCCCCTCATGCATAGGGTTCATGCAATGCAATGCATATGATGACTGGTGGTAGATTTGATTGATCAGAGCCACTGATTGTTGAATGGATACTGAAATAACATTTGCATACTGTGATGCATGTAAATGTCACGAGAGAATGTTGGTGAATGGCTGTCATACAGTAATGTGCTTGTTGGAAGAATTGCTTTTGATACACTGTAATCCAGTTTTTTATATATATATAAATGTGTACTTACAAACACTCTGTTATGGGTTTCAATTATGTCTGTTACTGACATCTGTTTAAGACATTAAAAAAGATTTGTAAATATTCACTGGGACAGATTCTTGTTCACTAATATATGGAAATCTTATGTTCTCTGTATCTGAGGTCTCTGTTTCTGTGTAGAAAGCTTGCTGCCTACTGATGCCATTGTAATTCATTGCATTGTCTATTTTTGTAGATGTTTTAATAAAGGTAAACTTTTTAGATCAAAACTCATGTAAAAGTTCTGTGTTTTATATTAGGTGAAGAATTATTATGGTTTTGTATAAGAGAAGCTTAGAGACACTAACAAAAACTACTGGCTCTAATGCTAACTAGCTTGCTATTTCAGCAAGTGTTGGTGTTGTTAGACTCACTGAGTTTTCAACCCAGAGTACACAATAGAGTAAATAACATGGGCATGACGTGATGACAACAGATGTGTTTATCAATCACCATAATATATCTTACCATCAAAATTAGTTTTTAGATGTTGTAAAAGTAAAGATTGCCTAGAATAACATATTTTAAAGCAGGGGTTTATAGACAGTATTTGGCTGCCCACTAGTGGTCCAATAAAGAACTGCAGGTGCAAAGTCTACAGTCTTCACTAAAGCTTGCTTCATAACTGTGTAAAACTTATTTACAAATTTAATACCACGAGAAAGATCCTAAGCACAAATAGTGGTGGTTCAGCTAAAAGCTCTCACACACCACAGGATGCTGCTAGAGCTTTGCTCATAGACTGACTTTGCACTGTTTGCCCAGTATTGAAATTAGGGCCCATGGTCTCTACACAATCCACATCAGTCAAGGTGAGGTCTCTCAGTGCGTTTATTGAATAATTAACTATGTTACAACACAACAGGAGAAAATCTCTAACATTTCCAACATTCGAGTTATTGCATTGAGGCACAACAAAGACTATATAATGTATAAAATAAGGCACATAATTATTTTGATAAATTTAAAGCCAAAACAAACAAAACGCCAGTAGTAATATCCAAGTAATGAAACAAAATCAGAAAATAAACATGGAACTCAAAATGGTGATAAGATGAAATCCAAAGCTAGAAGCAATGACTGGCTGTCAAATGGAAGAAATGCAAACACTTCACAGTGCTGTTCAAAGGCTTGATTGATCAAAATCCCCCTTCAGTATACAATGAGTATGGAGTCTTGAATTGAGCATTGATGGGGCAGAGGGGGATTTCAGGCACTTGTTGATGGCGGAGCATTTTTTTAGGACTTTGCATGATGCATTTTTTTAGGACTTTGCATGATGGAAGAGGCATACAGTGCAACTGAACCGCATATGCAGTCACATTGAAAATGAGAATCCATAAACTGCATGGTCTCAATCCTTAGCTTTTTCTTTACAAAGAACTATTTCAGTCTGGTATTTGAAAAGGAAGCACTTGAGCTTGACCCACATTTCAGCGTAAGTGGTTTATGCGAAACTAACTTGCCTTCCCCCACAGTCTTCTACCATTTCTTTCTCTTTGAGCTGCAAACATCAAAACAGAATCCCTTTCTCATGTCAGACACCTTACTTCCTTACCCATCATACTCTTGCTTTGCCAACATGCCAGACGCTTCACAGCGCGACAGAAACTCTCAACGCAGGCCTTTGTGAGTGTACAACCAACTGCAAGCAAGGATGTACGAGTGATTAATATGGTTTCAGTATTCTTAGGTTCACAGACGCAATTGAGCAACAAAACATTTCATATTTAAAACTGGGAAGTCCCACAATAGGCCATCGGACTTTTAAGATCTGACCAGATTATGTTCAATAGTTCAAGACCCCATAAAACCTGACATTCTGACATTACTGAACTGGTAAAGGTATCTCCATCCCTCAAACATACTGAAATGGCCCTGAACCGTAGTGCTGACCCAGTGCTGTAGGGGACACAGCCTGCACTGAAGTGCTCGGACATAGGCAAATAGATACAACTGAGGAGGAAAAAAAGTAACCACACAATATTTGGTCAGTTTTTCCTATGACGGCTTCCCGCATGGCTAAGAGTATTGACATAAAGTGATCAGAAAGTAAACTCTCTAAATGTCAGTGTAGTACTTTGGAAAGAGGCAACAGATTGCAACAGGAGCAAGTGGATTGGTTTAAAAACAGCACAGTACTGACATGCATGAGATGACAACAAGCAGATTATATAAAATATAATGTAATATACAAGGTAAATATGGTATAACAAGGTACATATGGTATATTATGTATATTTTTCAATATATCTTCCTCTTCTGTTTGTAGGATGAGGGGTTTCTTCTTCTATCTTCTGTATCTCCCCAAAAACATTCAAACTAAAAGAGCATCACTGACGAGTAAAAAATCCAATGGCATCCTTTCACTTAGGCCATGGAGGTCAAGTAAATCTAATCAAGCTATCAGACACACTATAGACAGTTATAGAATAAACTTATAGACATGCACACCAAAGGCACAATGGGACAGGTCATCTCATCTCATCTGGTGGATTATTGTGCCATTTCCCAGCCTCTGCTTCAGCCACGCCTTCCAGTAACCTGTAGAGAGAAGGGGAGAGCTCTTCATTTGAAACAAATCAAAATAAAACACACCACAGACCTTTTCCTTAGAACATGTCAAGTGCCAAACAATGACCAAATATATGGCCTGTGTACGGTCATTTCCTGTGTATTAGCTGCACTGTAATAATAAATAATAAATAAGTTTATTTTATACAGCGCCTTTCTCAAACCCAAGGTCGCTTTACATAGTAGGAAGGCAAGGAAACACAATAACAAACAAACAAAACAATACAACAAAGACAAAGGCAGGGAAACACAATAACAAACAAACAAAACAATACAACAAAGACAAGTAATCTGTACTATGGAGCTATGTGTTGGCTGTGGAGGAGAAGTGATCATTAAACAGAAAGGTCTTGAGATGTGCTTTGAAGAAAGGAAGAGAAGGACAGGCACGAAGGGGTTGGGGGAGGGAGTTCCAGAGTTTGGGGGCCAAGGCACTGAAGGACCTGCCACCCAGGGTGGAGAGTCTGGAGCGGGGGATAGCCAAGAGGTTTTGGTCAGAGAATCTGAGTGAGCGGGAAGGAGTGTATGGGGTCAGGAGGTAGCAGATGTAGGGAGGAGCAAGGTTGTGGAGGGCTTTGAAGGTGAGTAGTAGTATGTATAAGTAAGTATATATACTCTTTTGATCCCGTGAAATCTCTGCATTTATCCCAATCCGTGAATTAGTGAAACACACACAGCACACTGTGTACACACAGTGAGGTGAAGCACACACTAATCCCGGCGCAGTGAGCTGCCTGCATCAACAGCGGCGCTCGGGGAGCAGTGAGGGGTTAGGTGCCTTGCTCAAGGGCACTTCAGCGGCGCCTACTGGGGGGGTTCGAACCGGCAACCCTTTCGGTTACAGGTCCGAAGTGCTAACCAGTAGGCCACGGCTGCCCTTAAAACCACTTAGTATGAACCACAGGACAGTGTTTTATGCAAGTTAAAAAACACAAAACCATATTAATACCATATTAACTGCCCCCGTGTATTCATCTCATAGCTGAAGAAATTTTGCGAAATCAATGTATAAACCGCGGCTAATAGTTGGGAGATTACGGTATGTACGCCCAGAGACTAAAAACATGCTCCCCCTGCTCCCCTGCTAACTGTACACCAACAGTCACCACCCACCATGACAGTTGATCAAGTAAGAGGAGCACTGAGACGGCTTAAGCTCAAGGCTAATGGCCCTGACGGTGTCTGTGCCAGACTACTCAAGTCCTGTGCAGATGAGCTAGCTGAGCCATTGCAACATCTCTTCAACAAGAGCCTGCATGAGGGCAAGGTACCTACACAGTGGAAAACCTCATGCCTCATACCAGTCCCCAAAAAGCCACACCCCAAAGAACTGAATGACTACAGACCGGTCGCCCTCACGTCACACATTATGAAGACATTTGAGCGTGTTGTACTTCTCAACATACTGAAACCCCAGGTTGGCCATGCACTGGACCTCCTACAGTTTGCTTACCAGGAGAATGTTGGAGTAGAGGATGCTATCCTCTATCTGCTGCACAGGGTGCATTCACACCTGGACAAAGGAGGCAGGGCTGTGAGAATCATGTTCTTTGATTTCTCCAGTGCCTTCAACACCATCCAGCCACTCCTGTTGAGAGACAAACTGCTGCAGATGGGAGTGGAGACGAGGCTGGTGACCTGGATTACAGACGACCTCACAGAACGGCCCCAGTTCGTCAGACTGTGTGACCTCACATCACAGACTGTGGTCAGTAGCAGCGGAGCTCCACAAGGAAGAGGACTCTCCCCGGTGTTGTCCACCCTCTACACCACAGACTTCAACTACAATTCAGATAGCTGTCACTTGCAAAAGTTCTCAGACGACACAGCCATTGTGGGATGTATTAAAGATGGGCAGGAGGGGGAGTACAGGGGACTGGTGGAGAAATTCGTCAGGTGGTGCAGGACCAACCAGCTGCAGCTGAACACCACCAAAACCAAGGAAATGGTGGTTGATTTCAGACGTGCTACCCCAGCCCTGCTGCCTGTCTCAATTGAGGGGGAGACAGGGGAGACACACTGCACTTACAAGTACCTGGGGGTACATCTGGACAATAAACTTGACTGGTCTGCTAACTCACAAGCACTCTACAAGAAGGGTCAGAGCAGGCTTTACTTTCTGAGGAAGCTGAGATCCTTCAATGTATGCAACAGACTCCTGCAGATGTTCTACCAGTCTGTCATGGCCAGTGTGCTTTCCTATGCTGTGGCATGCTGGGGAGGCAGCATCAGGAAGAGAGATGCTGGACGCCTTGACAGGCTGGTGAGGAAAGCTGGGTCTGTTGTTGGCACAGAACTGGAGACTCTCACTACCACTGCTGAGAAGAGGACACTGAGCAGACTTGACTCTATAATGGACAATTACAATCACCCCTGCACCCAGTCTTTGACAACCAGAGAAGCGATTCAGCTACAGATTCCGTGCCATCCCATGCAAGACAGACAGGCTAATGGAGGTCCTTTGTCCCCAGCGCCATCCAGTTGTTCAACACCACACAGAAGGACACCCAGAAAGAGATCATCATAGGTGACTGGACTGCATAATCAACCTTCCCACACCTGCACTTTTTTTTTTTTTTTTTTTTTCCTGCTGCTGATACGCCAACTCCACCCCCACTGTGTGTGTGTGTGTGTGTAGGAGCCAATTTCAATTTTAAACCCTATTGAACTGAAAGACTCTTAGATTGCTTGAGATTCATTAGCTTCTGTATGAAGCTTTTATTTTGACATGGTCCTAGGTCACCTGGTCACCTGTTCACTTCAAGATGGCGTCTTCCATGTGG
Source organism: Alosa alosa (assembly GCF_017589495.1). Lineage (NCBI taxonomy): Eukaryota > Metazoa > Chordata > Actinopteri > Clupeiformes > Clupeidae > Alosa > Alosa alosa. Next base: position 29,348,674 of record NC_063201.1, on the reverse strand, counting down.
TTTAGTCAGTCTTAGTTAGACAATGGAAGATGCTGGACACAAATAGTTTTTTACAGCTTGAAGCTTGAAGTTTGAATCTGGATAGTTTGAATCTTGACCATTATTGAAGCTTTAGAGTTGAACATTTAATTTAAACACCTTTTGGAATACCCTTTGGAATACCCCCTGGAATACCCCCTTCCCTTTGGATTATTGAACTGCTGTATCTACATCACTGCGTACCATCTGCTTGCCTGCCTGCTGTACCTCCCTCCCTGCCTTTCTGCCCTTCCTGCCCTCCTGCCTGCATGTCTGCCTGCCTAACATCTTGCTTGCCTGCCGGACTGCTTGCATGATCTCTCCCTGCCATTGAACACAGGTATGAGCAACTGCCGTACACAGTGTTAAGTAAGCGTGTAATACTCTAAACAGCATCTAAACTGGACTTTGAACATTTTTTGACCAAACATTAGTAAAAAACTATATTTGGAGTGCTTACAACTGGATTGGACTTGGAATTATTTGAACTGGAATTGTTTGTTTGGAGTTTGGATTTCAATTGTCACTGTATGGACTGTGCTTCACCTCTGCTGCAACTCCCTTTATCTCTCTGCATTTGGATGTGTTGAAATTGCTATTATTGGAACTGTGTGCTTTACCTGTGTTGCAACTTGCTGCTCTGGATTGTTGAATTTTGACGCCATATTTGAACTCCTTGTGGCCGTGTATTGTGTTTTGCTGTGTGCTTATGCCTTATATGTCTCAATCAATGTCGGTTGTGGTAGTGCCTGATTCTCAGACTGAGGCTACGGACATAGCCATCACCATGGAAAAGAAATTAAGCCAGTTCATTGCAACCCGAAAGGGAAAATTGGGTGTTTGTACCCGCAAACAAAACGAATTAAAAGAACTTATGGCCAAAGGCAATGATGCTGATGTGGAAAAAGGTGTTCAAGATTTGCTACCTGCTTTGGATGAATTTGAGAAAGCTCATGTGTCTGTGCAGCAGCTGATAATTGATGAGGAAAAGGAAAATGACCATGCTAACTGGTATGAGCCCAAAAAGAGCACCTTCATGTCATTTTTAAAGGATGTTGAAACATGGAAAAGCAACTCCGCTGAACCCCAGCCAATTGTTACACCCTTGGACAGCATTTCAAATGTGTCAAGGAAATCAAAGAGATCTGGACACTCTTCAAAATCTGGTGCTTCTTCAATATCATCAGCACGCATGAAAGCTGAAGCTGAAAAAGCAGCTATTATGGAACGTGCTGCTGGACTTGAAAAGAAACACGCTCTGGAAGTGAAAAAGGTGCAACTGCAAAATGCAATAGAACAAAATGCTCTACAAACTGACTTAGCTGCTGCAAATGCCAAGGTCCAAGTTCTTGAGAGTTTTGAGAAGCAACTTGAGAGTGCTTTCCTTCGGTCTGTATATCCGGCAAAGCAACCCGAAGATGGCATGAATTCTTATCTGAAGGCACAAGGCAAACAACTAAAGGAAACTTTCTTGGATACAGAGCCATCAATTGAATATGCAAACATACACGGGATTCCAAAAACTCCACTTCAGCTTCTTACGGCTAAACAAAAACAGTTTGACTTTTATCCGTCAATGGCAGAAGAAGCCTCACATCAACCAGCCACAACTGCCGCTACCTTTGTTCCAACGGCAACAGCTACGTCATCTACCCCATCACCACAAACAATATTCACAAATGCAAATAGTGGCTTGAATGATATTGCAAAACTTATTGTTCAACAGCAAAGGTTGTCTTTACTTCCCAGCAGGGACATCCCTGTTTTTGATGGAGAGCCTTTGAATTTTAGGCCCTTCATGCAAGCATTTATGCATGGAATTGAAAATAAGACCATCAGTAACCAGGACCGCTTGTATTACTTGGAGCAATACACCTCTGGCCAACCAAGAGATTTGGTCAGGAGTTGTCTACACATGGATGCTCATGAGGGATATGAAGAGGCAAAAAGACTGTTGGGATTATCACTTTGGTGATGAAATAAAACTCACTAGTGCATACATGGAAAAGGCCTTAAACTGGAGCACCATTAAACCTGAGGATGGAAAGGCATTATCAAGTTTTGCACTGTTTCTACGAGGATGTTGCAATCTGTCACAGAACCTGACTGGCATGGAGGAGCTCAACTTACCCTCTAACCTACGGCTTCTTGTTTCAAAGCTCCCCCACAAGTTAAAGGAAAAATGGAGGTCTGTAGCCTTTGATATCCTAGAACATAGGAAAAGAAGAGCCACTTTCTTTGATCTGGTTAACTTCATTGAGAAGCAGGCCAGAATCATGCAAGATCCTCTTTTTGGTGATCTACATCAACCAGTCCCCACCAAGAAGGTGTATCAAAGCAAGTCTGTTCCAGATTCCAAATTGTCTTTTAAAATGGATACCAAAGGCAGTAGCTTTGCAACCACTGTAGCAGATGCACCAGTTAGAACTGAAATTCTCACACAGGAGAAATTAAAGGTGCAAAGTAATGACAAATCTGTCACTTCAAATGTGTGTCCCATTTGCAATGGTATACATGTCATTGATTCTTGTGCAGAGTTGCTATCCAAGTCTCATAATGACCGTGTAGGATTGCTGAAGGCAAAGGGTATTTGCTTTGGCTGTTTGGTTAAGGGCCATATGAGTAGAGACTGTAAGAGACGAATCACCTGTGCAGTGTGTTCCAAGAAACATCCGAGCATCCTGCACATTCAGAAGTCTGATGGTGAATTCATGAAGATGGAAAGGAGTGTCAGTGGATCTCAGAAGGCCGTGAGCAGTGGACTAGTCTAAGCTGGAAAAGAAAGGCCTTGGATCAAGTGATGATCACTGCACGCTGGCAGTTGTACCTGTTCAAGTGAAACTAAGTAACTCGGACCACATTGTCCAAACTTATGCATTTCTTGATCCAGGTAGTTCTGCCTCATTTTGTACTGAAAATCTCAGAAGACAGTTGAATGCAAAGGGTAAACAGCACAGGATACTTCTGCGTACTATGGGCCAGGAAAAACCCATTGATAACCTGGTCATCAAAGGTTTAGAAGTAAGCAGTCTGGAAGGGAAAGACTTCTATGAGTTGCCTGATGTTTACACCCAAGAAGAAATCCCAGTCAGCAAAGATCATATCCCAAGACAAAAGGATGTGGAGAAATGGCCACATTTGAAAGATGTGTACTTACCGAGTATCAATGCAGACATTGACCTACTGATTGGAATGAATGTGCCCAAGCTTATGGAACCGTGGAGGATAATAAATAGCACAGGCAATGGGCCTTTTGCAATTAGAACCTTGCTCGGCTGGGTAGTGAATGGTCTCCTCCATGGTGAGCACACTTGTCTCAATACGCAAGGAAAGCCATATGTTTATGCCAACCGGATTTCTATTGAAGATGTGAATGAACTCCTGATCCGGCAATTCAACCATGACTTCCCTGAGAACAGCTACGAGAAGGTAGAGATGTCTCAAGAGGACCTGCGGTTTCTGCAGGTAATGGACACATCTGCAAAGCATAAGGATGGACACTATCAGTTGCCACTGCCATTCAAAAGAGATCCTGACATGCCCAACAACCGGCAGATGGCGGAGCAAAGAGCAGTATCTCTAAAGAGGAAGCTGAGCAAGGACAAAACCTTTCAGGATGAGTACAGACTGTTCATGGATACCATTCTGCAGTGTAGGCATGCTGAGCTTGTACCTAAGGATGAGCTTGAATTAAAAAATGGCAAAGGTTGGTACATACCTCATCATGGGGTCCGTCATCCTAAAAAAGGAACTTTGCGGGTAGTCTTTGACTGTTCTGCATCGTATCAAGGAACATCTCTCAACAATGAGCTTATACAGGGCCCAAACCTGACAAACTCTTTGATTGGAGTCCTGTTGCGCTTTCGCCATGAGAATGTAGCTCTGTTGGCTGATGTCGAGAAGATGTATCACCAGGTCAAGATCCCACCAGAGAACGTTGACTTCCTTCGCTTCTTGTGGTGGAAGGATGGAGATGTCACTCAACCCCTCATGGAGTATAGGATGATAGTTCATCTATTTGGAGCAACATCATCAGCTAGTTGTGCCAGCTACGCCCTAAGAAGGACCGCTGAAGACAACAAAGACAACTTCTCAGCTGAAGCAGTGAGCACTGTTTTGAACCACTTTTATGTGGATGATTTGCTAAAGTCAGTGAACACACAGGCCCACGCAGTTAGCTTGTACCAGGAACTGAAAGCTCTGTGTGCAACAGGAGGCTTCAACTTAACAAAGTGGTCCAGTAACAGCCGTGAAGTTTTGTCTTACATTCCTGAGGCTGAAAGAGCAAAGGAGATGAAGGATCTGGACCTAGACCTCGAAGACCTACCTGTGGAGCGAGCTCTTGGTGTGCAATGGTGTGCTGAAGAGGATGTCTTTAAGTTCCATGTTTCCCTCAAGGACCAACCATGCACCAGGCGAGGAATTCTATCCATGGTTAGCTCGATATATGATCGCTTGGATTTCTTTCACCCTTGACCTTCCGGCAAAGCAGATCTTACAGGAACTATGTAGGCTTAAACTCGGCTGGGATGAGGCGATTCCTGACACTTATGCCCAAACCTGGAAGCAGTGGCGGCAAGGCCTTAAGACTCTCACAGACTTCAATATCACCCGCTGTTTCAAGCCAAAGAACTTTGGAAATGTGGAATGTGCACAGATGCATCATTTTTGTGATGCAAGTGAAATTGGATATGGCACCGTGACCTATTTGAGGTTGACTAACAGCCGTGATCAAGTGCACATAGCCTTTGTTATGGGAAAATCAAGAGTGGCTCCTTTAAAACTAATGACCATCCCACGTCTTGAGCTGACTGCTGCGGTTTTGGCTGTTCGGATTGATCAGATGCTGTCCACTGAATTACAGCTGCAACTGGAACCACCTGTATTTTGGACAGACAGTACAACTGTTTTAAAGTACATAAGAAATGACAGCAGGCGGTTTCATACCTTTGTTGCGAACCGTGTCAATCTCATCAGGAATGCGTCTAATGTCTTTCAATGGAAACACATTTCTGGCAAAATGAATCCAGCAGATTATGCATCCCGTGGGCTGAATATTGCTCAATTTCTGAAGAATTACATCTGGATCAATGGACCCAAATTCTTGAGGGACTTGCCACAGTGTTGGCCCAATCCACCATCTGAGCTTGCAATCCCTCCAGATGACCCTGAGTTGAGGAGAGAAGTGGTTGAGGTACATGCCACTTTCACAAGTGACTGCAATGCCACCAGCACACTGCTCAACTACTTTTCAACATGGAGCAAACTCCGAAATGCCGTTGCATGGATGCTCAAATTGAAGAGCTTACTGGTCCAGCATGTCCTGAAAAGGAAAGGCACCATTAAAACACTAAAACCTAGTTGTACGATGTTGTCCATTCAGGACATTGAAGATGCTCAAGAAGCCATTGTGAAGTTCTGCCAAAAGCAAGGATTTCCACGGGAAATAGAGAGCCTATGCAATGGGAAGAATTTAGACAAGAAAAGCTCCATCCTCAGGCTGGATCCGATAGTTGACAATGGCATCTTAAGAGTTGGTGGACGCCTTAACAGGATGGCAATGCCAGAAGAGCAAAAACATCCAGCCATCCTGCCCAAGCAACATCATGTGTCGAAGCTTGTGCTTCGTCATATCCACCATCAAATTGGGCACAGTGGAAGGAATCACATGTTGTCGACCCTACGGAAGAAGTACTGGATCCCCTGTGCCAACTCCCTGGCAAGAAAAATTATAAATGAATGTGTGCCCTGCAGGCGGCAACATGCGCGTGCAGGTGAACAAAAGATGGCTGACCTGCCAATTGACCGTTTGACGCCTGACCTTCCTCCTTTCTCACATGTCGGAGTGGATTACTTTGGACCGATTGAGGTGAGAAGAGGACGCAGCATGGCCAAGCGATATGGTGTGATATTCACTTGTCTCACCAGTAGGGCTGTTCATCTGGAAGTGGCACACTCTCTGGATACCGACTCCTGCGTGAATGCCTTCAGACGCTTCATTTCCAGACGAGGTCAAGTAAAGGAACTAAGATCCGATAATGGAACTAACTTGATCGCAGCTGAAAAAGAATTAAGGGAAGCACTGAAGTCTTGGAATGTGGAACAAATCAAGCGCAGTCTCTTACAAAGAGGTGTGAAGTGGACGTTCAATCCTCCTGCTGGTGCCCACCACGGAGGCGTTTGGGAACGATTAATCCGAATGGTCAAAAGGATTTTGTTGTCTGTTACCAACCAACAACATTTGGATGACGAGGGTCTTGTCACAGTGATGTGCGAAGTAGAATCCATCTTGAACAGTCGTCCTTTGACAACTCTTTCAGACGACCCTAATGACTTGGAGCCATTGACACCCAATCACTTACTTCAGTTGAAAGTCCAACCCGTACTACCACCAGGGTTATTTAGAAAGGAAGATCTTTACGTCAGGAGGCGCTGGCGACAAACTCAATACATTGCAGATCTTTTTTGGACACGCTGGATACGGGAGTATCTTCCACTCATGCAAGAAAGACAGAAGTGGTCTCGTGTCGAGCAGAATTTTAGTGTGGGAGACATTGTTGTGGTGGCTGATGCTACGGCACCACGAGGCTCATGGATGATGGCAAGAGTCATTGAAGCTATGAAGGATTCCAAGGGTCTGGTTCGTAGTGTACAACTCCAGACTAAAACAAACCAGCTCCAAAGACCCATCAACAAGATATGCCTCTTAGTCGAAGCTGCCAATCAAGACTGAGATGACTCTTGGAATGTGCACGTGCATCCTTCTGCATCGCATATACATTTACTGATAATTGCATTCACCTTCACTTAGAATTAGAATTGGAATTAAAATTTAGAGTTCCTTTCTTTCCTTTTTTTTTTTTTGTCATATAAATGATAATTAATTGGCTCCCTTTTTGGATATTTGTTATAGCATGCTCCACGCGGTTGCTATAAGGGGCCGGATATGTAAAAGCCAATTTCAATTTTAAACCCTATTGAACTGAAAGACTCTTAGATTGCTTGAGATTCATTAGCTTCTGTATGGAGCTTTTATTTTGACATGGTCCTAGGTCACCTGGTCACCTGTTCACTTCAAGATGGCGTTTTCCATGTGGTTTAGTCAGTCTTAGTTAGACAATGGAAGATGCTGGACACAAATAGTTTTTTACAGCTTGAAGCTTGAAGTTTGAATCTGGATAGTTTGAATCTTGACCATTATTGAAGCTTTAGAGTTGAACATTTAATTTAAACACCTTTTGGAATACCCTTTGGAATACCCCCTGGAATACCCCCTTCCCTTTGGATTATTGAACTGCTGTATCTACATCACTGCGTACCATCTGCTTGCCTGCCTGCTGTACCTCCCTCCCTGCCTTTCTGCCCTTCCTGCCCTCCTGCCTGCATGTCTGCCTGCCTAACATCTTGCTTGCCTGCCGGACTGCTTGCATGATCTCTCCCTGCCATTGAACACAGGTATGAGCAACTGCCGTACACAGTGTTAAGTAAGCGTGTAATACTCTAAACAGCATCTAAACTGGACTTTGAAAATTTTTTGACCAAACAGTGTGTGTGTGTGTGTGTGTGTGTGTGTGTGTGTGTGTGTGTGTGTGTGTGTGTTCACCTCGATTTCTTCCTGGACTATGCATAGTGACACTTTGAGACACCTGACACTTTGAACACTTTTTCCAGTTATTGACTCTTTTAGCTGCTCTTGCTATGTACCACTCAGCTATGGCACATGTGATGAACCACTATTTTCTTCTCATCACAACCACAGCTGTGTGTGTGTGTGTGTGTGTGTGTGTGTATGTATGTGTGAGAGATCTGACTCTGGCTGTATGTAAGCGTGTGCTGTATGGTGAATATATGTGCAATGATGTGTGTAATGTCTTTGTGTTTTTCTATTCTGTATTTATGTATGTATGCTACTGGACACCTTAATTTCCCTCGGGATTAATAAATGATACTCTACTCTACCTAGTAATTACATCCGAGTAGAAAAATGTGTTTGCTAGTACACATACACCACTGCTCTTTGTACATGTAATGTAAACGTAAATGTAAACCATACTGTAACATTTACAATTTTTTGGACATGAAAAGTGAACACACAAAACAGTGAGATGCTGACATTCCCAGGACAGACCCTGGACGTGGCCCAGTATTTCCACTGACCTGTGAGATGTTGACCCCTGTGAGTTTCTCAATGGTCGCTGGTAGCCTGGTCATAATATCCAACACTTCCCCTGTCAGCTTGGCCGCGCCCACCTCAGACCCTCCACTGGACACCATGGTCAGTTTCTTGGTCATGGACAGGGGCTTGGAGATCTCTTCTGCCATCTAGAGGACAGGAGGGCAAATACACCTGTCAGTAACACCCTACTGCACAAATCATATATCAGCCAAGCAACCAACTTGCTCCACATTAACCCTGCAAAACAATAATTATTAGTAATCCAGACCTAACTCCGCTATTCTGTCAATTAAATGTTCTGCTCAGTCATCCACACGAAAACATGCTCTGGCACGTGTGTGTGTGTGTGTGTGTGTGTGTGTGTGTGTGTGTGTGTGTCTGTGACTGGTGGGTTGTGATGTTCCCGAGACGCTCACCAGAGGGATCTTCTCCAGCAGCATGTCCACCATGGCACCCTCCTCGTACTGCTGGAAGGCCTCAGCCTTCTTGGCCATCTGCTCAGCCTCAGCGCGGCCCTTGGCCTCCACGGCAAAGGCTTCTGCCTCTCCCTTTATCTGCAGGCAGAGACGGGGAAGGAGAGGGGAGGAGAGGAGAGGAGAGGAGAGGGGAGGAGAGAGGAGGAGAGAGAGGAGAGGAGAGGGGGAGAGAAGAAAGGAGAGGAGAGGAGAGATGAGAGAGGAGGAGAGAGGAGAGGAGAAGGGAGGAGAGAAGAGAGGGGAGGAGAGGGGAGGAGAGAGGGGAGGAGAGGGGAGGAGAGGACAGCAGGGCGAGGACAGATCAGCTTTCATTGGAGAGAGGAAGAGACGGAGGAGAAGAAGGGCAAGAGAAAAGAGAGGAGGAGCAAGGGAGTCCTGCAATACTCCATGAATCTGGGGGACAGGCCCGAGTCTGAAGTCAGCGCTGTTTTCTGCTACAACTGTCTCCAAATAACAAATCAGGCGAGTTCGACACCCTCCGCAATACTGGAACAGCTGGGCCTCCTCTTCTTTCCTTTTCCAAAACATCTTCTGCTTATTTCTAAACAAAATGGTTTAGCAGCGCAAGGTATTCTGCTCTTATGTAAACAGGAATTAGAGATCAAATTGGAACCACGGCTTAACCACAGGGGATATTTCTCTATGGTCCACAAGCACCAAACAATGAGCGAGTGGGAGGCAGTGTTGAAAATGCCACCCCTCCATCTTACCCAGCGACATCTCTGATCTTTTTACCAGCAACTACCTCTTCCCAAAAGTCATTTAGCAATGGCACATACAAAACACGCACTATGGGATGTGTGTTTTACACATTCTATTACTGTTTTTGTAACATGCTGTATACCAACATTTTTCTCACAATTTCCACAGAATCCCCTCATCCGTGAAACTCCACTTCTCCTTCTTGTCAGCCATGGGGCTGCCAACCTGACCTTCTGAACAGACAGCAAAGCAACCGTGCAAGTCCTGAACTTTAGAATGCAGAGACCTATTCAGCAGTCAGACAAAGGCTGCACAGACAAACTACACGCATGCCCAGCCATGCCCACCTGGCATTTCCCCAAGAGGAGGGCTTGCCCACACTCACGTGGCATGGCGCCAGCCCCGGCTCCACCTCTCACACGCACAGGCAGCGTTCACAGTTCAGCTTCCTTCTGCTCTTCTCTCCCTCTACTCCAGACTCCCTCCATTAAGCAGAGGCCCAATGGCCAATCACCGTGAGCATGGGCTGACGGCAGCCGTTATGAATAATGTATTACAGCCTGCTCTCCATGCATTGCACCGAATCACTTCAGCCCAAATTAGACGGGCAGAGCCATTATCTAGTCCACAGTTGTCAAAAAACCAAGGCATGAGATTTCCCACATCACAACTTTGACCACTTTTCAACTTTTCAAGTCTCCTCAGAAGTGCCCCAAACACTTCCTCCCCCTCCACTACAGAACACGCTGTTGTTTTCGAACTGCAAGAGAAAGTGGTAGAATGACGGGGAGGCATATGTGTGTGCGTCACTCCTCGTGAGAGTAGAAGCTTGTGACAAAGAGGAAGACACACACGAGGAGAGGAGACAGCTGAATGATCGCTCATCTCTCTCGCTCCTATCTCGGCTCTCAGCACCAAATCAAATCAGTGTGTGCAGTACACAGCTGCTGGAGGGCCCGAGTCCAACACAGGAAATGAAATCAAAGAACTAAACAAAACACAATGTAAAACAAAACAGAGGGAGGAAGAAGATAACGAGAGAGAGAGAGCGAGAGAGCGAGAGAGAGAGAGAGAGAGAGAGAGAGAGAGAGAGAGAGAAGGCTGTACTTACCCTGATGGACTCTGCCTCAGCCTCCGCCTCCATGATGAGCTGCGACCTGAGAGAGAGAAGGCAGACAGAGAGAAAGAGAGAAAGCGAGAACGAAAGACAGCAAGGGGGAGGGGGAGGGAGGACAAGGACAAGAGGGAGAATGTGAGACAGTGGAACACAAATAGAAAGGGAGGTTATTTACACCAGTGTTTCTCAAAGTGTGGTCCGGGGACCACTGGTGGTCCGCAAGCTATAAATAAGTTGTTTGCAATATTGAACCAACTTGTATGTAAATCCAAACAGTTCTGCAACACTGTCTATGTAACCTATGCCAGTTTAAATCATATGAATCCTCTAACACAATAAGCAAGGTGCCAAGACAATAAGCAAGGTTGTTCAGTGAGTATGCCTATTGTGTAATATACTGTTGAAGTAGGTCTACTGTTTTTTTTAGCTACACCTATTACAGTAGGTGGTCCGTGAGGTTTCTATTTATTGGTGAAGTGGTCCTTGGTCTGAAAAAGTTTGAGAAACACTGATTTACACCACTCCACTGTACAGTACGTTTACAGTCTAAGCACGGCAATTTTTACTTCAAGGAGTTAAAGCCGAGAAAACATGATGCAAGCCTCAGACAACCCGGCCGCTGAATAAACAGGGGGGTGGGGGGTTAGTAATGCGATAGCCCCCACACCAGCATCTGTCCTCTCACTCTCTAATTAAACCGTGAGCCAACTGTGCCAACCACATATTACTCCTAAACCCCGCTAGTCTGAGTTCAGGATCAGACCTGCGACTAAAAATAGTGCTCTCATTAGCGTTAGAGACTGGGCGGCTGCTTGGGGGTCTCTCGTGACAGGTTGGGATGGGAGTAGGGGGTGGAAGGGTCAGTTCGGCTGGACTCACCGCTCGGCTTGGGCCAGCTTCTCCAGCCGGTAGCGCTCGGCCTCGGCGGGCTTCTTGATCTTGGCCTCCAGCTCCATCTCGCGGCGCGTGATCTCCTGCTCCTGCAGCAGGATCTGCTGCGTGCGCTCCACCACCTGCACCTGCATCTTCTCCTCCTCGATGCGCTGCTTGGTCTTGGCCACCTGGCCGCGGAGGAGCCGCGTGAAGGGGAGAGGGGACCGAGGTCAGAGGAGCCGAGAGGAGAGTCGCCAACCGCTACTCAGATTTGTGGACTCAAATTCAGAGTCACTGATCTGTGATCATTCTGTGCCACTCTGTAAAACTGTCCTTCTGATCCTTGAGCCATTGATCATGTCACATTATGAATCAAATTGTCTCAATTAAAAAAAAAAAAGTGTGTGTATGTGTGTGTACCTGAAGCTGATAGGCCATCTCGGACTCTGCCTTCTTGGAGTTGACTTCCATGTCGTAGACGGCTTTCTTCAGCTCAAAGTCCCTCTGTGCCTGGGCCATCTCGATCTCGTTCTTGTACTGAGCAGACACTTTCTCCTGCATGGCATTGGCCTCCTGCACAGACACAGTTCACATCCTAGTCAGACAGGGGTGAACACACACAGAGGGAGGGATGTAGAGGGCATCTCAGACAGACAGACTTGCCCTCATGACGGCGTCTCTCTTGTACTGGGCTTGACCGATGCGGGCGTCCTTCTGGACCTGAGCTGTGCGGGCCTTGCCCAGGGAGACCAGGTAGTCCTGAGGAGAGGATCACCGTTAAACGCCATGGTGAAAATGAGGAAGAACAGGAGGGTGATGAAAGACCATCAAGCATAAAAGGAACTTCAAAAGGAAGTTATGGATGCCACAAAGGTTTGCCTGTTGACTCAGGAAGTGTGGCCCCTTTCATTTCACAGAGGATATAGTCCATGCAGAAAGATAACTGCAGGATAAATTATCCTACATCTGACTTCTGAATAGTTTATTATTTCTGTACTGGGGATGCATTACATTAAAGGAATTATCCGGAGTAAAATGCACTTTAGATCAATTTACGGATGATTGGGAGTACATACGTTGAGTTGACATCAAAATCATGTCATTCGGATGTGTTTTGAGAAAGTTCGATTTTACCGTTTTTAGTCAAAACTCGTTAGCCTGTTAGTTATCAGGGCATGTCATTTCGCCGCTACAAAACGCTATTTTTATACCTCTTCTACAGTTCCAAACAACATTACACTTACGTGGTAATGAGTAGAGGGTCACTAAAGCCAAACCGAAGTATCCAGAGGTCTTTATGTGGTTGGATAGAGAGTCCAGAATGAATTTCATCAAGCCAGTACCTTTCCGGAAATGTTGCTGCTGCAGCTAGCATCTTTAGGGGAAAGTCTGTAGGAGTCGATTGCATCACGTCGTTGCACGACATCACGTCACGTGACATTTCAAAATTCCAACCTGTTAGTAAGCTAGGGTTTGCTGTTGCATACAACTTCATTTCAATTTCGAAAGAAATACTGGACTATTTTTTTTGTTTTTTTTTTAAAAACGCCGACAAAATTGTGAATTTCCAGAGCGTGTTACTCCACACTCGGCAATCGACACCTACGGACTTTCCCCTAAAAATGCCAGCTGCAGCAGCAACATTTCCAGAAAGGTACTGGCTTGATGAAATTCATTCTGGACTCTCTATACGACCACATAAAGACCTCGGGATACTTCGGTTTGGCTTTAGGGACACTCTACTCACTAACACGTAAGTGTAATGTTGTTTGGAACTGTAGAAGAGGTATAAAAATAGCGTTTTGTAGCGGCGAAATGACATGCCCTGATAACTAACAGGCTAACGAGTTTTGACTAAAAACGGTAAAATCGAACTTTCTCAAAACACATCCGAATGACATGATTTTGATGTCAACTCAACGTATGTACTCCCAATCATTTTACTCCGGATAATTCCTTTAAGTGCTGTTGTGAATAAAGTCAATGCAATACAGTATGTGCTTTACAATCAATGCAGTAAAGGACATATATTAAAGGTTAGCATTCTGACAGCGGAGATATATAACAAGTGCAAAGAGGGGGTAAGAGACATACCTGGTCATCATGTACATCTTTGAGCGTATAACTGACCACACCAATGCCCATGTTGACCAAGTCAGAGGAGGCCACCTTGAACACCTGCTCAGAGAACTTCTTACGGTCCTGATAGATCTCCTATGATGGACGTATCACAGATAGTTAAACACAGGACATTTTGAATGTGTTTCACTCACACACACACACACACACACACACACACACACACACTTTATCAGGATACAGACAAAAGACAGGAAGAGGCCAGGAAAGAAACTCAATGCTGCTGACCCCAATGCTACTGTATAATATTTCAACATGTCTTCTGACAGGGAATTATGGCGTTTTTATTATGTTGTCTGCTTAAAGACCTGGGTGTAAGCTTTTCAATAAATAATAAATGAATTACAACCATATGTATAAATACACACCATATGTACAGAATCTGTATTGCACCTTTGCATTAGACAGATTAAGCCTGCTAACATTTCTGACTACTTTCAGCAGAAACAACCACAATTGAATGCTTCCTGTTTGTGCAGCTATGGTGACATTGTGGAATTTTGACACACTTCAACTGCAGATGAACATTTATGCATTTTGAGACCAAATAGGCAGATACTTTCTGCTCTTGACACAGATATTTCCATGGCTTTGACAGCATTCATTCAAACAGTTCATTCAAACTACTTTACTTGAGCTTCAACAAGTTCATCAGTTCCTCAAACAACCCCACTATTTACCTAACACTTCCTTTCAATTGCATAACAAGAAACAACAGAGTTCTCTCCACACAGCCAGTGGCCATGCTGGACGTGGGTTTCGTACCTCCACGGTCAGATGGGCGATGATGGCCCTCTGATGTCCCTCCAGGGTCTCCAGGGCGATCTGTGCGATCTGAGTTTCCGACTTGCCCAGGAACATCTGGCACGCGGTGGCCAACATGTCCTTATTCTGGCCCTGAATCTTCACCTGGTAGGGGGTCGAGAGTCAGTGTGGTTGCAAGTGCAGACAGCATAACATACTTTTGTATGTGCATTTTCTCCAGTTAAACATTACTTGGTAATGATACAGGGTCAATCTATTCCTTCTATGTTAATACCTAAGCTGTTAGACCTGGGCTTCTGCAAATACATCTGCAGGTGGATACAGGACTTTCTAACAGGGCGCCCCCAGACAGTTAGAGTTGGCACTACATACTCAGTCTCTATAGCAGTGTTTCTCAAACTTTTTCAGACGAAGGACCACTTCACCAATAAAAAAAGAAATACACTGCCACCTAGCTATAAAAAAAAAAAATTAAAAATAATAGACCTACTTCAACAGTATATTAGCTTACACAATAGGCCTACTCACTGAACCACCTTGCTTATTGTCTTTGCACTTTGATTATTGTGTCAGAGGATTCATATGATTTAAACTACATAGACAGTGTTGCAGAACTGTTTGGATTTACATACAAATCATGTGGTGCCGCAGAATTAATCTGTCCCTCAATGTGGGGAAAACTAGGGAGGTTATAATAGATTTCAGAAGGAACAAACCCACACATACACCTGTCTCTAGGTGAAATTGTCAACACCTTTAAGTTCTTAGGCATCCACATTTCAGACTCACTCTCATGAGTTGATGATAACTGACAGCTGGAATGGCTGAACAGTCAAATAGTTGACTAGTTTAAATGGTTAAATTATGTAATAGTGAATTATTGTAGTGAGGTGAACCAGGTGAAGCAGCTGTGGGAAGAGAAAACAATTGGCAGGAGTCATAGTTGATGACAACTGACAGTTGGAATGGCTGAACAGTTAAATAGTTGGATAGTTTAATAGTTAACTTTTTTTAACGGGCTCTGTGCGCTAGCTTACTTGAAGTCGGCAAGCCAGTTTCCTGTTTGTTGACTGTCAACAAGCACCTGAAATCAAGTGCTCACCGAAAATCCTTCCCTCCTTATTTTGTGCAGCCACTGCGCAGAGGCTGGCGTTTTTAGCCGTTTATAACAACTAGAGCCGCCCATGGACATTAAAGCAACACCAAAGAGTTTTTTGTACCTTAAAATAATGTTTCCAAAATCGTTTCAGTGGTTCATCAACTCGTAACAGGGTGAACGGCACTTTCTGCATTCGCTTTGCGGCCCTCTATCGGCTATAACCACACTATGTAAGTTTGCCGGATCGGGTAGCGGATCTGTAGTTCGATGGAATGAGACATGAGAAACTACAAATTTGACTTGCATCTGATATCGCAATATCGTAGCCTACTTTCATAAAATCATGCAACATATTCTACCTTGTCTGTGGACATTGTTATTTGCAAAGCCGGTGCTGGATAAACAAATAGTGTGTTTCTTTGGTTCTTTGGTGTTGCTTTAAGACTCGCGTACATTGTATCTTCAGGTGCTTGTTGACAGCCATGTCAACGAACAGGAAACTTTGGCGACTTCAAGTAAGCTAGTGCACAGAGCCCATAGTGAATTATTGCAGTGAGGACTTTTATTTTGAAATAGTTGTGGGCAGATGAAACAGTTGAACAGGATCTGTAGTATTAAGAGAGCCAGATTGTATGCTTAAAGCCTGAGACAGAGTAGATAGTTTAACAGTTCAATGTAGATAGCGTAATGGATGTTGATAGACAGAATGTTTAATGGATGTTGATAGGCAGATTGTTTAATGAAAGCTGATAGATAGTTTAATGGGTGAATGAGTGAATGGTTTGAAGATGAATGGATTGAAAGTTGGATGGAATGTGTCTTATATCCTTATAGAATGGAGAGACACAGAGAGAGTTGGCCTAGTTGAGCAGAAAGCAGTTGATACAGGTGTAATCAATTTAATTGGCTCATTGAGGGGGCCTAGTTGAGAAGCTTGCAGTTGATACAGGTGGAAATCAGTTTAATTACCCCATTGTGATGTCATAGTGCAAATGCAAAGTCTATGGGGAAAAAAAAGCTTGTTTTTTTGTTAATATCTCAAAGTATAAAGTTTACACAAACGAAAAATGCATTGCACAGGTGTCCTTTTCAAGACCTACGTTACAAAGTTTGAACAAAGTTTTTACGTTAAATGGTTGAAGCTGAATTAGACGCAGCAATTTGGTGGGAGGAATAACTAGAAAATGTAATTCCGAGGAATTACCAGTGCATAAAAATGCAAAACATATGATGTACAATTTACAGTGTTAAAATAGATAATGTAGAGATAGTTACAATGGTTTTACATGGTTGTTGCAATGCTAAATAAAGCTGTGGTTGCTATAGTTGCTTTATTTCAAAGGTTGCACAGAGCCCATAGTAGACGGATGGATATTACCATCTTAAGCAGGGTAGGTATACAATTCTAAAAGGTAGTCAACATTATTTTGCAAAGTGACTCCTGGCCCCAAGAGATCAACCAGTGCTAAATAAAGGGCAATTCAACTCCAGTTTTATCATCAAGACCTGGGTGTGACACATACCTGTGCAATTCCAGTCACAGAGATGGGAACTCCATAGCGGGTGTAGACTTTATCACTCTTCACATTCAGTGTGAGGGTGTTCAGACTGATCCTTAAAACGAGGAGAGAAAGGGGTCAGATCAGAGAGGGTAACCATGGTGATACACAGAGCAGTGAGAAGCACTCTGGCTATAGAAGTGCATTAACTGGGACCTGAGAATCCACTCCAAACACACTGACTGCCACTGCATGGGATTCTCAGTACAGGGTTACTTGCCTTTTTCCCAAAAGGACATTCAACTTTGTTCTATAAGAATACAACTTTATGTAGTTGTGTTGGCTTTCTGACCTCTGATCTTTGATGTTTTTGGACATTGTCAGGTTTTTTGGGGGGGTAAATATTACTAAAAGCAAAACCTCCAGACTTTTTAAAGACTTTCACCCAAATGCCCATACTTTTCCAGCTCTGGAAAACAGCACTCTACCATTCAATACTTCTCAGAACTGCACAAGCTCTCGGTCAAGAAGGCACACCTGATTAAATCATGTGGGACTTTTAAAAACCACTATCTCATCTTGGTCACACTGACCATGGTGGTGGAGGGTCTGTGTGGATTCACTGTTGTGCATTTTAACCAAATTACAAAATAAAAGCTTAATGCTGAAAGACAGTGTTCCAGAGTAAGTTTCAGATGTTCCAAAACTTTTAAGAAATATCTTATCAATTCAGAATCCAATAATGGGGAGAATGACCCAGCCATTACCTACGTGTCTATGGAGAACCAGCTTTGCAGCTCCGCTGTCCCCTGACCCAAAGAATCACATATAGCTTCACAGCAACAGTGCAGTATTCGTATCTAGGGGGAAGGGTGCAAGCCTCTAATGGTATTTACTACAGTAAATACTCCAGAACTGTAGGAGCCCAGTGGCAAAAAAACTGCATTGGATACCTTTAAGCCAGGCCTATTCAGCTACATTCGACATGGTCCAGATGCGGCCCACAAGCTTCCTGCAAATCTGACCGCCATGACTATGCTTCAATCAATAACTGCAACAGTGATTGGTTGCAATAGTAGATAATGACAAGCCTGTCACCCTGGCCTGGCAACACAGGTTCCCACTCTAAGTCAAATGACTTTTCCCTAACAAAAAACCTGAAATTCCATGACTTACTATATAATGAATACTACAATATACCGACCAATGATTTCAGAGCACCCACGTAGCGATCAAGAATCTTTTACTTTTTTAGAGCGGGAGATGAATAAATTGGCATTGACTAAACACAGTTGGGCTACTCAAGCAAGCAGTAACACTAATTAGCAGATATACACAAATTCTGCATGGAAATATAAGTATATAATGTATTCTGGCAAGTACATTTTAAACTGCTACAACAAAATTCCCTGATATTCCATGAATTTGCCCCAAAAATGATAAAATTCCCTGACTTTCAATATCTGGAATAGACTTTGTATAATTCCATGATATTCCAGAAATTCTATGACTCGTGGGAACCCTGCAAGTAATAAACCAATGTGTTTACTGGGTGGCACATGAATACCCAGTGGTTTTCCTGTCTGGCCCACTTGGTACTCAAGTTGAATACTCCTGCTTTAAGCTATTACTATATTATTACTTTAAAATCATCGGTGCTTAAAGTTTAAGATCCATTGAAAGATCCACCGTAAAAAACGTATGAGCAAAAAGTCAGTCACAGCCATGTTTACCATTTTTGCTATGTTCAGACAGGGACATCACACCACATGTTAGTGGAGAATAGTTACATCCAAATAGGCCTACCTTTGAATCTGTTGAAAGCAGGGGATAACAAACACTCTCCCACCAGCAATCATCAGAGGAGGTGAGCGACAAAACCCTGTAAGATAGGGATGAAAGAAAAACATTGTATTACTACCTGTACTAATACCTGTATTACTATGTAGGCTACTTAAAAACAACACAGCGATAATCTATATTCAACCAACCAAGGTTTTCAAGGACATTGCACTCCCCCATATTTAAATTTTACTGGGTATATATGTCAGCCCTTACAATCAGATGTATAACCATGCTCAACTGCACAGGAATAGGCTAAAAGGAGTGTTAACTATTAGCCACGATTGCAACATCAGGACTAACTTAATACTGAAACGACTCACATGACTTCACCAGGCAGATACCTCCTAATTTCCTTTATTTATGTCAACACGACTTGAGCAAAACTCCAAGATTGCGTAAAACATATCATTATAATTTACACCTGCTCCCAGTTTTTCTATTGTTGTTATGTGAGAAGTGAGCGAATAAAATCAGATAGTGCATCAATCAATTAACGTAGTTGAAGGCTAACGTTATTCAAGAAAAAAATAAACGCATTCTTACCGGAGACCACCATAGCCTCGTTGGGACCACAGGTGTAGAACATTTTGATATTAACGTTATGATCTTGATCTGCAATGGGAGTTATTGTTGGTATCATCATAAGATCACAACTTTAAAAGTAAGGACCAGACAAATACAGGCTAACGTAAACAGTAACATGCGTCCTAAGGACAACGTAAAGTTAAGTGAGAAGCAGCTAACGTTAATGTTAGCATCATCCAACATGAATTAGCATATCCATTTAGTTTGTCATGGTATAAATGATATAATGCGATTATTAACGTTAGAGGTAATCGAGAATGGCTGTCAGCTTACATTACAGAAACATAAAAGACTTAATGGCTATTATAACCAAACTATAACATCTATCACTATTTATCTATAACAGGCGTCCTCCCTCCCTCCCTCCCTCCCTCCCTCTCACTTGCTAGAAGCTAACCTAAACACTAGAACTACAACTCGGACGTAAAAAACGCTGGCAGGCAAACAGCAAGTTGACGTTAACCTTAGGCTAAACCTACGTCTGCTGAAAGTTTTGATAAACTTAAAACGCTTGTTTTCAACACACATTTAGTAGAACAACTGGTTCTTCACGTTACTCACCAAATGTTATGGAAATATATTACTAGTATTTGCAAAATTCTTCAAATTTCGTTGGCCTTCAACGCGACACTCCTACCGAATGACGACTGCACTAGTCCTACCGATAGTTTTACTGGAATGGCAAGTATGTTGACTGTTCAATCAAGCATCGACCCCGCCCATTTCAGTGCAGCAAAAGGCACACACTTGTGGCTTGCCCACGCAACCTCTAGCTTACATTCTCATAATAAATGACATTCCCGAGAAACGTAACATTTAAAGTGATGGCATGAATTAGACAGTGCACAGAGTGATTTTAAATTATATACCACGAATTATGTGCAGTAAAACAAATTTATGGTGATGCCCTGACCCCTAGTGGTTAGGGCAGCGAGTTATTAATCCATTGCTGTTAAAGAAGCCCTATGCAACAATTTTAGCAAAAATGACCTTAATTATGCAGGTTGAGAGTCGTTCTGATGGTTCTACAACACTTTTTGGACTTTTAGTGCTTCTCCGCGGAAAAACCGAATATGCAAGAATAACCAGACTTGCATAGGGCCAGAGAATGTCTAACAAGTGGAGAACCGCCACTCTCGGGAAACTTCCGGTTTCTGAACTGGTTGCAGTTCCTTTTCTGGTTCCACATGAGGGCGCTCACGAATAAGTGCAGAATGAATGGAGGTCTATGGAGCTATACCCCTCAAATCCACTTTTCTCTGGATATAATTTTTTGCCCAGAAATTTGAATTTTGCATGCGAAAGAGGGGACAGAGAAAATACAGACCGCTGAGTATTATATTTTTGAGTCACTTATTAGATTTAAAAAGCCTTTCAAATGCGTCAATGAAGTCATTCATTAGCAGAAAGATAGTGTGTTGTGGGCAACAACGACCCAACCTGTAAGAAATCGAAAGTACGCAAGTACTCGTTCATTCAACTTTTGAGCTATAATCCATATTAAGCTTGCAGAAACCACAATCATATATTCGATTTTTCAACGACAACCAGGTGAAAGAGACACATTTAGCCGTCTAGCTCCATAGACCCCCATTGTTTTTGCACTTATTCGTGATCGCCCCTAGCGGAACTACAACAGATTGCAGGTACAATGGAGTTAATAGGGAGTAATCCGGCTCTCCGTAAACGGGCTCTGATAGGGCTTTTTTAAGTTTTCTTCTACTTGGTGCGCAAAAGGTCACAAAAGTAGGCTGGGCTATTTGTAGGCCTGGGCTAATTGTAGAAAAGAAACGAGATAAGGTAGGCTACCCTAAGATAGGCCCATATGTGTTGGTGTAGCATACATTTAAAACTAGTCTATAGATTTGTTATCGGAAGACATTTATAACAGTGAGATTGTTTGTGCTAGAATAGATTTGTATGTGTTGAACATATGTGTAATATTGGGAATTAATTGTGCAAATTATTTGTGCCAATTACAAATCAGTTCTATAGTTAATTTAGTTTTGTATCTGTAGGCTTGTCTGTAGAATAGGCCTAAGACATAGGCCTATTTGTAATATTGATAAGCCTACTTGTGCAATTATAATTTTTACAAATAATTTCTACAGTTACAAGCCGTGATACAAAACGTATGAGGCTGATTTGTCTCCATACACTTTCTGGTTATAATTTGGTGATGCAGGCATATACTGTTCTCTCACACACCTCTGATATTCTACACACCAGTTAGAAAGCCTCAACAACTGGAGGAAAGCACCAGACACGCCCATTTACTACCCTTAGCCTCGTTCTGGATTCAGTCCAGACTTATAAATCCTTTGTCCAGCCGGTGCTGCTCGTGCTCACCCAGACTGTGGCGTCTCGCTGGACTGCAGCTCTCAGGCCTACTTTGTAAAAGTTGCACATCATCTTGTAACAATGAGAGAAATCGTACACATTCAGGCTGGGCAATGTGGTAACCAGATTGGTGCCAAGGTAAGGATGGAAATGTTTAAAAAAAATATTAGATAGCCTAATATAATATCTAGTAGCCTAGTGTAATGCTATTTTAGAATCAACTGCAAGTGCATTTATCAGAAGTTTCCTTTTTGTGTATTACCTCTAGGCCATTGCACGGGTAGCCTATATTGTCCTGTCCATTTAATGTCTTTTAATTGGGTGGGGTGTAGACCATTAATTGGAGGCACTCGACTGAATGAAGATTTTATAAAAGACTGACAGTTAATCCTTATGCATATTCTTACGGGCTACTGATGTTATATTTCCATTGTGTATTGTTTTTTATTGTTTCATAATTGCCTGCAACATGTAGACGCTCATTTAGGAAAAAGAAAAAGCAAGCTCCACCTAAACTTTCTTAACTAGGCTATATTTTGGATGCTGCGATGAATATTGAAATATTATCGAATGTTCAATGATTATATATTGAACAATTCAATGAAAACTATAGAGATATCCCACGATGGAGAACTTCGAATAACGGTAGGCTATTGCAGGAGATAGCTTGAATGGCGTGGTGCTTGCCTTTTAAATTATGGGCGTGACACTGCCTTTTCGACACGTCGCTGCTGTCCGCTTGTTTGGTCGAATTTTTATTGTCACTATTGTCTGGTCACACCATGCCATTGCCATAAGCTCCGTTGGACAGCTGTCAGAATCATAACTGGGATTCTCGTCTGCCTGTTACTGCCCCATAGGTGGTGCAAAAGCAGACAATGGGGAAATCAGAGCGCGTGGCTAGACATTTTGTCCAAACCCATTCTTGACTAGTTGAAGATTTTTTTTTTATCAGATTAGTCTATTTCTTGATTACTGAATGCATAGCCTATACATTCTGAAGAAGTGGGGGTTGTAGACCTAGGCTATACTTAAAGAAGGCTGATACAAGACTCATGGGTGGGGCAATCAACTGACAAAGAAAGATACCATAACCCTTGTCGAAATTATTATTATTATACTTTTTTATTATTATTATTTATTATTAATAATGCAAGGGGGAATAAATCGGCAAATCGAAAAGCTTCTTTCCAATGTCTTGCTCATTGAGGGTATAGAAAAGCGACCTTGCAAAATGCCATCTCAAGGGCTGTGTGAACATTCCATCGTTTTTTACGTAAGGTTCAAGGCATGAGAACAAATGACTTCCTCGTTTCATGGTTATGGACAGAAAAACCCCATCATTAGCCTAAAATATCTCCCCTAGAGACAATGATTTTAATGCAGTATAAACCCACTGACTGTAGGATGCTGCCTAATCAATGTCCCTCAAACATAATTAGGAATGGGGTGGGGACAGGGAGATAGAACAGCTGAGGCTATGGGGGATTTGGGAACAGAATGGACATGCATCTAGATACATTCCCCTTTGCTGAAAATAGTTTGAATCAATATTGAAACCATAGGATGTCTTTCAGTCATTAAAGTAATGTCTCTATAATCTACTGTAAAAATAATTGTTGGCTTACATGCACATTCAGTTTCCCTGAGATTATAAAATGCCTAGATTCCTATGGGTACTATTCTTTTAAAAGGTCTCCTTTTAATTTGAATGACATGTTCTAAACAGGAAGCAGCGAGGATGTAGGATGATCTGGGTGTGTCCCTGGCCATTGTCCTCATTCTTTCAAAACAATTATTTTCACATCTCCAAGAAAGCTATCTATATCCTTATATGTCTTCATCAGTCTCTCTCTCTCGTTTTGTCATGAATGAGGTCACTGTTAACTGATTTTTCTGGACAGGCCTCATTCTTTGGTCCATGCAGATTTTTTATTCAACTGAAAATTGTGTCTGGTTTTGCAAAATGTTTTGAGATTAGGTCCGGGCTTTATGGCCAGCCTCACTTAACTCTGCTTGACTGAAATTCAGGCAGCTTATCCAGATTACTCCAAATCCTCTCTTTAATTCTGCATTTCACAAGCTTCAACCATAAAATCGGTAGACATCACCACAAACATTTGTCTGGGGTGTAAGCAGAGTCTGAATTAAGTTTGCATGCTAAAACATACAATCCTCCAGGTTATTTTCAACAAATGGAGACCGCAGAAACAAAACGCAAAGCTGCAGACTGTGAGCCAATGTGTCATCGTGACCAGGAATTATTTTGTCTATGCTGAGATTTTTGTAGCATTGTGTAGGGGATTTCAACAATTAAATACAAAGTCACTGAATAGCAAAAGGTATCAGATGCCTAGGAGTAAAAATGATCCTCTTATTCTTTTAGATTCATAGATAATTATCACTCAGTGTAATCACTCTACTCCTCACTGACTTGTAGGTAAATCATAACTACACTATGTCCCTCACAGAAAGTCTTATTTCCTGTCTCGTAGTTCTGGGAGGTGATCAGCGACGAACATGGGATCGACCCCACTGGCACCTATCATGGAGACAGTGACCTGCAGCTGGACCGCATCAGTGTGTACTACAATGAGGCCACAGGTACCAAACTTAAGGACTTTGCATCTCACTTGACATAAAGATACAAAATAACAATGTATACCACAATTTATATCACTTTAAAGATGTATTGACTTTTCAAATCCTGAAATGCAAACAGAGAGAAGTAGCCAGTATTTGTACAGCTAAATAGATGAAGTGAATCATTTTAATCATAAATAGAAAAGGTGGTAGGATACCTTATCAACTGGATCATATTCTAACTGTTTGCCTTTGGACTGATGGAACACCACTAGACTAAAACTGTTCTCCTGTGTTTTGAGCTGGTGTTTTTGTTTCTTTTTTCTTTTTTTCTGTCTGCCTCTCGTGGAGGAGGTAAATATGTGCCCAGGGCCATCCTAGTTGACCTGGAGCCTGGCACCATGGACTCGGTGCGCTCAGGACCCTTTGGACAGATCTTCAGACCTGACAACTTTGTTTTTGGTAAGATACATCAAAAAGCAATTTACATTAACGTTAAATGGAAGTGCCCTGAGATGATTCGCTTGGAGTTTGCTTGGTGATCGAGTGTTGAGATCAAAAGCGATGTATGCACTACTTACTTTACATTAACTGAAATCACGTTAGTCTCAAAAGTCCACATTTGTTCTCTCCAGGTCAGAGTGGTGCCGGTAACAACTGGGCCAAGGGCCACTACACGGAAGGTGCCGAGCTGGTGGATTCGGTGCTGGATGTGGTGAGGAAAGAATCTGAGAGTTGTGACTGCCTCCAAGGCTTCCAGCTCACACACTCCCTGGGTGGTGGTACCGGTTCTGGCATGGGCACCCTACTCATCAGCAAGATCCGTGAAGAGTATCCTGACCGTATCATGAACACCTTCAGTGTTGTGCCTTCACCCAAAGTGTCTGACACAGTGGTTGAGCCCTACAACGCAACCCTGTCAGTACACCAGCTAGTTGAGAACACAGACGAGACCTACTGCATTGACAATGAGGCTCTGTATGACATCTGCTTCCGCACACTCAAGCTAACCACGCCCACTTACGGCGACCTCAATCATCTGGTATCAGCTACCATGAGTGGCGTTACAACCTGCCTGCGATTCCCTGGCCAGCTCAATGCTGACCTCCGCAAGCTCGCCGTCAACATGGTGCCCTTCCCTCGCTTGCACTTCTTCATGCCCGGCTTCGCCCCTCTGACCAGCCGTGGCAGCCAGCAGTACCGTGCCCTCACAGTGCCTGAGCTCACCCAGCAGGTGTTCGATGCCAAGAACATGATGGCAGCTTGCGACCCACGTCACGGTCGCTACCTCACCGTTGCAGCGGTCTTCCGTGGCAGAATGTCCATGAAGGAGGTGGACGAGCAGATGCTCAATGTCCAGAACAAGAATAGCAGCTACTTTGTGGAGTGGATTCCAAATAACGTCAAAACAGCTGTCTGCGACATCCCCCCAAGAGGACTCAAGATGGCAGTCACCTTCATTGGCAACAGCACAGCCATCCAGGAGCTGTTCAAGCGCATCTCGGAGCAGTTCACCGCCATGTTCCGCCGCAAGGCCTTCTTGCACTGGTACACTGGAGAGGGGATGGATGAGATGGAGTTCACCGAGGCCGAGAGCAACATGAACGACCTGGTGTCCGAGTACCAGCAGTACCAGGATGCCACAGCTGAGGAAGAGGGAGAGTTCGATGAGGATGCTGAGCAGGATGCCTAAGCAGCCAGAGAAAGTTTAGTCAAGAATTAGTTGATGTGGGAGATGGGGGGGTTATGTCGTAGGAAAACCTGTATGGAAGAAGTCAGCAGTTGTATCAGGTAACTAGTATTAGAAAAAAAGCGGCCAAAAGAATCAGATCAGAGCCTATAGATTAAATGTTGAAGTGAAAAGATCTTTTCACCATAAAATCAACATGCCAAATGTGTGTTTAGTTTTATGTTTCATTACTCTCTCATTGTCATTCTCCGATTAATTTCTTTAAAAAAAAAAAAACTGAAAAGGAACAGAAAATGGTCTAGTCCCAACGTATTCCTACTGGCCTGGTTTCATAAGGTCGACTTTGATTTGAGAGGGATTGTGTGAGGACACAATCAATGCCTAAATAATTGAAGGGGAAAAACCTAGTGACCAGAAGAATCGGTACTGTTGCAGTGGGAGAATAAGCACTTTTATCTTGCTGTGCTCTGTCTGTTTTTACATCCACTTTGCTTTACTCAAAGGCAGATAAAGTGCTGAAATGATATAGAATGGAAACAACTGGAAATGTGTTCATCTATTCTTTCCCATTTTTAGAATTGTCTTTTTTAATCTTACCTTGTGTTGCACTACAAGCAGACCTAACTGGCACAGAGGAGTCGGTGCTGCTTGCAGGGATGGCATTTCAGTGAGTTCCTTTTCCATGAGGACAACAGCAATGATTAGTCAGACATTTTACTGGAAGCACTGGGGGAGTTGGGTAGTGGGGGGTAGAATGATGTAGAGTGGAGAAGCCTCTCTTGGACGCCAACCAACGTCTTTCGGAGGAGCACAATGAAAATCTCATTGACCCAGGACTGAATGATGAGGGGGAGGATAAGGCTGGTACTGTTTGAATGTCTATGGCTCCAATGACAAATGTGCAAAGGTTAGTTGAGGTTAGTTGAGGAATTGAAGTGTTCAGAGGACTGAGATTAAGAAATGTGAACTTGCTTTATTTCTTTTCATCCATGTCCCCAAACAACTTTGAGAGTGTGTGTGCGTGTGTTTAATTTCTTCTCATCTCAATGTATTGTTTTTATTTCATATTGAAAAGTACTGAGGGAGATAATAAAAAATAAAACTGAACATTGTTCAAACATTGTTGTAGATATTTGAATTCTGTGGAACTAAGCATGAGTGAAGAGGTTGATTGCAATATATAGCTTAAGTTAAGGTAAAGGCCACTGTTAAAATATAAAACAATGACAACTTGGCCTACAAAATTTAATAGAATATAACAAAATAGTCTGTCAGTTATTGCAATACTACTAGCCATGCTGTTATACATTTCAATATCAATATCATAGGCCTATAGGGGGCAAGGAGGGTGTAGCTACTCTGGTACTGAGGTCCCATTATATCTTTGCATGTGTCCTGGCGTGTAGGCTATCATATTAGTCTACTGTACATGCACAACATTCTAAAGTTCAGATATGCTAGATGTCTTTGCTTTATTAAATTAGCCTACCTGTGCAAGCAATGTCAGGGCCAAGGGTGTAGTGGAGGCTAAACGCGAGTAAACGCAGTTTATCCACCTCTTATTAGAGTTTATCCACCTCCCAAAAGAATGTATTCACCAATTGAACTTTTAACATTCAAAAATCACACTGTATTATCCACATTCACAATATGTACACTCATCAACATTCTAGTGCCCATTGGTATTATCCCCCTGGTATTATTATAAACATTGGACAATAACCTCCACCATCTGATACCGCAAGGCGCAGCTTAACACAGAATTTATAGTTTACCCACCTCTTATTTTACCACTACACCCCTGGTCAAGGCTGTCAGAAACCTTTTCAGGTGAGTTTGTTCGAGCCAAAAATGCAAAATATGTTTTAGGCCTAGCTTAACATTTGTTTACAATCATACAACAGGTCCAGTCGAACTATTCATTAATATCTGACTGAAAATGCAAGAGGACGCCTAATTGGTAGATGGGAAATACGCCCCTTGTTTTCAAGCGTTGGCGCGGGGGGTAAATTTCAGGACTAAATAGTGCAGGTTACTTGCATATAGCCAATTAATGCTCAGATTGACACAAATGACATTTTCATTAACCAATAATATTTCGCAAAAGAATTACTGGCATTTACTCCAGCCAATTGATTTTTTCAGTAGGCGGAGAAAATACCGGAAACGAACGGCCAGCTTCCAGCATTCTTTTCCCTGGTATCTTCGCAACGGTGAAATGAAAGAAGTTTACTGAAGGTATTGGTAATATTTGTAAATGTTTGCATGGATATATTTCTTATCTAGTAGACACTAAAATGCCTCGGTGAATTACGTCGTTGTATAGTGAACAACGTACTGTAAGATTAGCTTGCTGGTTTATTTACACAATAAGTTCTAGGGCATGCCAAGCAGCAAGCAGCAGCCTCCTTGAGACAACCAGCTAACGTTTGTTGTAATGTTAGCCTTTTGATATATTTACTATCCACACAATGTATTACAAGCAAGCCACAGGGACGTGTTGTAACACTAACGCTATGTTGTTAGTTGCTAGACAGGCTGTATTAGTTAAGCTTAGAGCTAACTTTAAGTTGTTATCGATAACTTATCTTAATCATAATTAAAGCCATATTAGACTTTGAAATTAGCCAAAAAGAAAATATGGCCATGTAGGTTCAGGTCTTTACAGATGAACCTAACTGTCCTGTGAAATGTGCACTAGCTGAAATAACTTCTATCTTACTGATATCAAAGACTATAGACGTTTTGTGACCGGCTTAAATTTTTTTGCGACCTTTGCCATTCGTTCCGTTTATTGTAGTGCAGTGGAAAGATGGATGCAACACAAGTGGTTCAGGATTTCCCGTTTGATGATGATGAAGAAGAGCAAGAGGATGACAGTGCTGACGAGGAGGAAGCACAGCCAGTGGCTAAACTGAAAGTTTTCAAGAATGTGCATGTCCCAGAGACTGGTGAGTCATTTGTTTTTCAGAGCACACCTGTTACCTTTTTCATGGAAGTGGTTCGTGTGTAAAAAGGATCTATCCAGCTGGGAGTTAATTAGCTGCCTGACACTGTCCTATATTCTACCTAATGTTTTGTGAAGTGTTTCTGGTCTGACTCTCTTCTTACTGTCGCTTTTACCTTCCCTTTTCTTTTTAGAGTTGCTTCTTTACCCAGGAGAGAATATTTTGGGCCGTGATGCTACTTTCTGCACAGTGCCCTTACCTGCCTCGTCAATGTCAAAGCGCCACGCCACCATTTCCATCTCTGTGTTCCGCTCGAACGGACAACATGCCAGTGGAGCCATAGAAGCCCTCATCTGGGACATGGGCAGCCTGAATGGCACCAGGAAAGGCCGCTTGAAGCTAACACCCCACGTGCGCTATGCCCTGAGCGAGGGGGATAAAGTGACTCTAGCCGATCTGCCTTGCCAGTATGCCCCTGTCGGGACAGCTGAGGGAGAGACTGGCAAGGGTAGAGCGAGGACACCAGACTGCCTTGGTGGAGAGAGGGGTGAGCAGACACTCGTGCCTCAGGGGGACTGCTACAAAGTGAATCTGAGGACAGAGACGCACACAGAGGCTGTCAGAGCAGTGGAGAGGGCAGCCAATGGGGAGAGGGGGTTTCTGACACCCAGCAGTGGGCAGCATGGGGATGCCAAACCGAGAGGCAGCCATGGCATGTCGGCCAGGCTGGAGCAGAAGGACCAAAGTCCTGCCCCCCTGGTCACTGCATCTGACTCAGAGTCTGATGGAGAGCGAGAGGGATGGAGGCCAAGAGCAACCAAAACTTTAGGTAAACATGCTGTATCTGTTTACACAAATATGCTGATATAGATGCATTGCATATCCGTAAACCACAACATCTTTCAGTATTTCAGTGTTTTTTTCTGATGTGCAGACTATTTGTTTTGGTTCAGGTTTATTGTTTTGCAACATGGTACATAAAGCACATGCATTGTGTAATGTTCTGAATGAGAAATTACATGGCTTGCAAAGCAATCATAATGTAATTTGCTTACAGTATATAAAACATATTGTGAGTGTGATAGATAATGGGATATTGAATGCATGAGATGACCCCCTGGGCTTCATAAGCAGAAAATACCCCATGGGCATTGTTATTAGGGCTGGAATATATATAAATAAATCCAATCTCTTTTCCTATAGTGTCTTCAGATTCAGACTCTCCAAGGATGCCTCAGCCCACTTGTTCAACGTTCCAGAGTCCGTCAGGCACTTCTTACATACCAGAGAGGTATAGCTGGGGTTTCTCATTCCATTTTAAATCGTAATAAAAGGCTTATTCATCTGTATTATATTATCCATATTGTCATGCACATGAAAAGCTACTTACCATCTACAATTTATAGTATGATTTGAGAACAAATCCTTGCCAGAATCTTAAGATAACATTTAGCTTATCCTTGTCCTCACATTAGTTTTTTGACCACTGCTTGAGGTTGTATTTGTGTAACTAGCGTGTTATGTAACTGAGTTTTGCTGGTGGCTTTGCACAGCCCCTCTTCCTCAGTGAGGGGAAGAGTGAACGAGACCGTGAGCTCAGGAGGATCCATCTGGACTGACAGGAGCACTGAGGCGGCGCTGAACAAGCCCAGGCCAGACCCCCTGGAGTTTAACATGGACAGTGACACTGATGTGGAGGGAGAGGAGGAGACGGGGGAGGTGGAGGGGAGGAGCTCACCGCACGCTGCAAATGGAGAGGCAAGTGCGGATCTGGTGGCGGGGGCATCCGCCGGACCTGCCACCAAGCATCCGGATTATCATATAGACCGTAATACTGATGTCGAGGGAGATGACCATGAGGTGTCGGACATTAATTCCACAAAGGCTTCAGTCTGTGAAGTAGGGGAGAATGTATCCAGTCCTGCAGCTGTTGCTGCCGCTGCCACAGCAGCCCCATCAGACTTTCACCTGGAGAGTGACACAGATGTGGAGGATGAAGATGAGGTTGGCCAGACTGTGCAGATGGCCCCTCCACCGGCACACACAGCCCCAGGCACTGATGTGACCGAATCCATGCCAGCGAACGCGGCCTCGGCAGAATTTCATATGGACAGTGACACAGACGTGGAGGAGGAGGGGGATGACCAGGCAGATGTTACACAAGCAGATGTCAACACCGCAGCTTCCACTGCAGCTCAGGACAAACCAGAGGAGCCTCAGTCCCACAGTGCCTCGGACACCACAGATGACGACGACCCATTCAAGTCGGGCAGCAGCAGCAAAAACACAGAGGCCTGTGCCGGCCAACAGCCTATATCTGCGGCCGCCTTGGAAATCCAGTCTGACAGTGACACCGACGTGGAGGATGAGAGCGCGGGGCAGCAAGCAGCCCCCTCTGCACCCCTGGGCTCCCCGCATCCCTCTGGACTCCAGCCCACTGCTGAGGCGGCCCCTGGGGCTCCAGAGTCCACAGCTGATGTGGAGGAGGGCACCGGAGGGGGCAAACAGCCGGCATCGCCTCCAGCTGTGACGCCAGCCAAGCCAGATGATTTCAACATGGACAGCGACACGGATGTGGAGGAGGCGCTCCAAGAGGACACTAGACCCAGGAAGCCTGGTGAGAGGGCCTCTGCTGCAGTACTCCAGTCCTCAACCCCTATGGGAGCAGGTGGGATTACACGCATTGATATAGTTCATTTCTATATAAACCACAACCAACACAATACCATATAATACAATACATTGAAGAGGTTTTGGAAGATTTTAAAAACGTTATTTATTTAACCCTTCTGTTATCCTCAAGTCTTACCGACACTCTTTATCCTTGGGGTCAATTTGACCCCAGCTAAATAAACCCTCAGAAAATGATTATAATTAATATTGTTACCCAGATTTTTTGTGACGGGTACTTAACAAGAGTGTAATAACCACCATCAAAAGCCCTACAAAACAATCCCACCCCCCCACACCCCTTTATGAACCTTGGAACCCTGGCTGGCAAAACACTGGCCCATCCAGTGTCAGCAGCCCAAAGGCTTGCTGTTGCTTCCTCTTTTGACTTATACAGTCCTGCCAAAATGACTTATATGTACTTGTGTATATGTAATAATGATAATAACAATATGTTCTCATACTATTCAAATAATAATATTCATAATGTGTCAAATATTCATGTATCCTATGTTTCATACAGCTGGGGTCAAACTGACCCCAAGGAACATCAATGTACAAAATATTTGTACAGGACATTGAAAACAAATTATTGTACAAATTTAATGCTAACTCTGTTGTACCCTTCAATTGAGGAAAAGTCATGAAACATGAAGCAAAAAAAAAAAGTGAACCATATATTTTATGATGTTAAACGTTGCTTAGGGTCAAATTGACCCCAAGGATAACATGAGGGTTAAGATGAAAGAAGTCTTATGTAATTATTTGTTATCTAAATACTGCCAACATTCCAATCACTGTTTGTTGTTTTGTTTTTCTTTATTTGACAGCAGGGTTGCGACTAGAAGAGATGGAGACTCAGCTCTTCCTCAGTCCAGCAGATCATTTTGCGCGTATGTCAAGTCTCTCACTTAAATTTGTGACATGGCTGCCCAATAGTTCTGTGATGTCTCTGTATGTACGTTCTCTCATCTGATATGATTTGCTAATGATCCACTCCCCTTTCTTCCTTCTTAGGCCCTGTAGGCCTTCCACCCTTCAACCCAGCGACGTCGTCTGATGATGACTTTGTCCCAGAAACCCAGTCCTTTGTGGCCAAGCCTCATGGTGGCGGTGCTCCTCCTGGGCTGAGCGCCCTTGACGAGACGGCTCTGGAGGAGGAGACCCAGCTGTTCTGCGTAGGCGGCGTCACGGAGCGGTCGGCACAGCTCCAGCTCAGCCTGTCGGACAGCAGTCGCCTGCAGCAGCAGCTGGCCACCGAGGCCACGCAGGCGTACGCCCTCCCCGAGATCAGGGACTCGGACTCGGACGGGGATTCGGACCTGGATGCAACCCAGGACTACGGAGCTCTGCAGGCCACGCAAGCCTACGCTGCAGAGCCAGTGAGAGACGAGGAAGACGGCCATGTGGACAGCGCCACGGCTGAAACCCAGGCCTTCTTCATAACCGCGCCAAGGAGCACCGACATTGCTGTTGGCCTTGCTGAAGCCACGCCCCTGCCCCAGAGGGAGGTGCTGAAGGAGGTGGCAGGACCAGGGGAGGAGGAGGAGGCCACCCAGCTGACGGAGTTGGACACCTTCTCCCATATCTCCACCGCCGACACGGTTATCCTCCCACGCAGCCAGAGGCTGGGAGGTGAAGAGGCTGGAAGAATGTCTGATGTGACTCCCACAGACTTGGTAGCTAGTGCCACCGCCCATGAATCCAAGCAGGCAAACGTCCCTGCTGCGGAGATCTGCATGGACAGTGACACAGATGTGGAGGAGGAGAAAGATGGCGGCTTGAAGGAGTCACGGCCCACGACTGCCCAGATCAAGGCCGAGGAACTTCAGCTCCACAGCGATTCAGATTCAGCAGACACCGGTGATGATGACCCATTCAAGCCAGGCACGAGCGCAACCACTGTGACCTCCACAGGTGGCCAGGCATCACACACCACTTCTAGTGTCTCCTGCTCTGAAACCCAACCCATGTCTGCCTTAAATGATGATGATGAGGAGGAGGTGGAGGAGGAAGAACCAAAGGTAGCACCATCTAGAAGAAAAAGCAGGGCTCGTAGAGGACAAGGACGTCATGATGGCCAACCTTCCGAGACACTTCTCATTGCTGAAACCCAGCCAGTCAGCGTGAACGATGATGATGATGGTGATGCTGAAGAGGAAGCATCAAAACCCGCATCCCCCAAACGAAGTGAGAGGACACGCAGAGGGAAGAGGAGGCCTGTTGGAGATGAGGTTGAGTCTGCTGAGGCCGCCTTCAGCTCCTGCCTCCTCTCTACTGCTCAAACTCAGCCAATGGCCAATGTGGATGAGGAAGACGAAGAGGAGGAGGAGGAAGCAAAGCCTGTCGGCCCCAGAAGGAGAGGAAGAACGCATGGAGGGAGAGGGGCACAGGTGGAGGACGGGCTGGAGGTCACTGAGACTCTGGTCAACTCTGACCTCGCTGTGATCGAAACTCAGCCCGTGTCTGCTGTTGGTGATGAAAATGGTCAAGACAAGGGAGAGCAGGGACCTGCTTCCCCCAAAAGGAGAGGGAGGGCACGCAGAGGTAAGGGGAAGCAGGAGGAAGACGAGAGCAAGCCTGCTGAGATGCCTTCAAGCACCTGTCTGACCACTGCAGAAACGCAGCCCATGGCTGCATGTGAGGAGGAGGAGGAGGAGGAAGAGGATACACAGGCAGCCCCTTCCACATCCAGAGCAAAGACACGTGGAGCAGGGAAAGAGCCCGTCACCACAAGAAGCACCAGAGGCAGAGGGAAAGTAGAGGGGGAAGAGAGAGAGGGAGAAGAGGTGGAGGAGGGGACGAGTGTGGAGTCGAGGAGGCAGACCAGGGGCAAGACTCCTGCAGTGAAGAGAGGAGGACGGAGGAGAGGAGAGGGGGCTGGAGAGGAAGAGGAGGAGGCCGAAGAAAAGCCTGTGCAGGAGGTCAGGAGGGGTCGAGGGAGGAAGAGTGTGGTGCAGCAGAGAGAAGAGCAAGAGGAGCGAGAGAGGCTGGAGAGAGTGAAAGACCAGCAGGAGAAAGAGAAAATAGAAAGGGAGCAAAAAGAACAGGAAGAAAAACTTGAAAGAGAAGAGAAGGAAAGGCAGGAAAAAGAAAGGTTAGAGAGAGAAAGAAGAGAAGAGAGGGAGAGGCTGGAAAAAGAAAGGTTAGAGAGAGAAAGAAGAGAAGAGAGGGAGAGGCTGGAAAAAGAAAGGTTAGAGAGAGAAAGAAGAGAAGAGAGGGAGAGGCTGGAAAAAGAAAGGAAAGAAAAGGAGGAAAGGGAGAAAAAGGACAAAGAAGAGAATGAAAGAAAAGAACAAGAGGAGAAAAACAGGTTGGAGAAAGAAAGACTTGAAAAGGAAAGACAACAAAAAGAGAAAAGAGAAAGAATAGAGAAAGAGAGAAAAGAAGCTGAGGCGAGAGAAAGGCAGGAGAAGGAGAGGCTGGAAAAAGAGAAAGAGGAAAGAGAAAGAATAGAGAGGGAGCAGAGAGAGAAAGAAGAGAGGGAGAGAAAAGAGCAAGAGGAGAAAGAAAGGCTAGAGAGGGAAAGACTTGAAAAGAAAAGACAAGAAAAAGAAGAAAGGGAAAGATTGGAGAGGGAGAAGAGAGAGAAGGAACAGAAAGAGAGAAAAGAGGCTGAGGAGAAAGAGAGGCTGGAGAAGGAGAGGCTTGAAAAAGAAAGACAAGAAAAAGAAGAAAAGGAAAAAGTAGAGAGGGAGAGAAGAGAGAAAGAAGAGAAGGAAAGAAAAGAGGCTGAAGAGAGAGAACGATTGGAGAAGGAGAGACTTGAAAAAGAAAGAAAAGAAGCAGAGGAAGAGGAGAGACTGCAGATGGAGAAGAGGAAAAAGGAAGAGAGAGAGCAAGAGAAGAGAGAAACCAGTGACCCTAAAATGGAGAAACCAGAGAGTGATGATAAACCCCAGACGTCCACACGAGGGAGGCGAGCAGCCTCCAGACGTGCCGCTCCAGCTCCCCCCAGTGGACAGGAGGAGCCGGTGCTGCCCAGTGATGACTGCCCTGCCCGAAGGACACGCTCTCGCTCCAGCTCCTCCAACTCCGTCAGCTCAGAGAGATCCACGTCCAGCGTGCGCAGCAGCGCCAGCAGGCAGGGGGCGCCAGAGCCACACTCCAGGCGCTCCTCCAGACGAGCCTCCAGAGCTCCCCCTGCTGGAGAACAGACGCCAGCACTGGAGGATGGCTCGAGTGAGTCACAGTCTGGAAGAAGATCTCGAAGGCCATCTACCTCTAGTAACTCGGTGTGCTCTGAAGTGACCGAAGCAGCCAGTGTGGCCAGTCAGAGTAAGGGCCGAGGGAGAGGAAGAGGGAGGAAGAGTGTGAAGGGGAAAGACCCAGTGGCAGAGCCTGAACCAGCACCATCAGAGACTCAAGGCACCGAACCTTCGGCCACCAAGACCTCGGGACGAGGCCGCAGAGGCCGCAAGTCAGGGGCTGGAGACGAGGCGACCGTTGGCGTGTCCGCCCAGGCCGACGATGAGGACAAGCCTGCTGAGGAGGAAGCTGGTCCTGCCCCACGGGGTCGAAGGGGAGCCATCGCACCCAAGCCAGACTCCGTCCCTCAGAAAGCCACCGGCCGGGGTCGAGGTAGGGGTCGGAAGGCCGGCCTGTCCAGCCAGAGCACCTCAGCCGAGGAGGACAGCGAAAGCGCCGACGTCGCGAGCGCCGATGTTTCTGCGCCGGCCAGTCAAGACAGAGGGAAGAAGAGGAGTCACGATGAAGAGTTGGAGGAACTTGACGAGACTGAGGAGGTTCGATTCAAGATTCCTCGCTCGAAGGGGAAGGTGCCAAAGGGACACAGGAAAGCGGAGAGTGAGGACGCCGCTGGAGGAGCGGAGCTGGACAGGACAGACGAGGAGACGGCCCCTGGTCCAGCAGAGAGGAAGGGAAGAGGCCGTCCGTCTGTGGCGCAGAAGAAGAAAGAGGTGAAGAAGGAAGTGGAGGAGAGCGAGGAGGCAGCAGCAGCTGAGGTAATCTATCTCTCTTTCTCTCTCTCTCTCTCTTGTTTCCTCTCCTATTCACACCTAAACTTATCCCTCCCTCCCTTCTCTCGTGTCTCAGTCCATATTTCTCCTCCCCCCATCTCAGTCCCTCCCTACACTTCACACTGCCCTGTACATATTCTCTATCCTGCTCCCTCTCTTCTCCCTGTCTGTCCATCTCTCTTCCTCCTCCCTCCCTCCCTCCATCCCTCCCTCCTCCTCCTCCTCTGTCTCACAGTCGGGCCGTTTCCCCTGCGGAGCGCTGACTCGGCCTCTCCATTGAAATGAGCTGTCTGTGCTGGCTGTGAAGGGAGGTAGAGCTTAGAGCCCCCTGTCAGTGGCCCTGGCCTTTAGTGACCACACTGTCACTTTCAGCCCCCTCTCTCTCTCTCTCTCTCTCTCTCTCTCTCTCTCTCTCTCACTCTCTCTCTCTCTCATTCATTTCAGCCTGAGGTTCTCTCAAGATGCTGTGTGTGCTACTTAAATAAATAGATAGATAGATAGATAGATAGATAGATAGATAGATAGATAGATACTTTATTGATCCCCAGGGGAAATTTAAATGACCAAATCTGACACCATATCTGTCTCCGTACTGCTCTCTTCCTAAATGACCACTTCGTCATCCTCTCTCATCTCTCTCTTTTATTGCTGTGTCCTTCTCACTCTCTTCCTAAATGACCACTCCTGGGCACTTAACTCTCCATCTCTGTTTCCTCTCCTGCTCTCTCTCTCTCCTCTTCTCCTCCTGTATGTCTCCTCTCAGCCTGACGAGTCCTCAGCCAAGGGATCCAGGAAGCGCGGTGCAGCCGCTGCCGAGTCGCCCACCCCAACCAAATCCGCCCGCCGCTCCGTGGGCACCTCGCGCCAGGCACACAAGGTAAGCACCACACACACACACACACACACACACACACACAAACACACACATAAACACAAACACACACATAAACACGCACACATAAACACACACACACACACACACACACATAAACACACACACTCTTTTTCTCAACACAGTCACATACACTTACACTCATATACACTCACACAGAACGGTACGGAATCATTTCCATATAAAACACACAAACACCGTAATTCACACTCGTTCCAATACGCGTATGGCTTTGATGGGGTTTACTGTGCTAAGATGCAGTTCTTCACCCTGCCATTTTCATGTAACACTGAGGATGTGCATAATCTCTGATCTAATTTTAGCTATCAGAAGCTAAACAAAAACACACACACACACACACACACACACACACAGCTGATATCCCCCCCCCCCCTCTCTCTGGCCCAGGTGCTGTTCACTGGGGTGTCTGATGAGGCGGCGGAGGCTGTGGTGGCCCGGCTAGGGGGCAGCATGGCCAAAGGTGTGAGCGACATGACGCACCTGGTCACCGATGCGGTGCGACGGACTGTCAAGTTCATGTGTGCAGTGGCCAGAGGGGTGCCTATCGTTACACCCGATTGGCTGAAAAAGGTAGGGTCACAGCATGCATCACAGACCGCCTCAAAGAACTCAGCTGGAACGCAAGGCAAACAAAATGACAGAGGACTGGTGTAGAGTGTACAAACTAGGAGTGCATTTGTTGTAGATGTTGGAATTACCATCTGTGTCGCCTTCTCTTTTTTGCGCAATCGATACTAATTGAAGTCTTGCTGCCACCATACCCAAGCAGACTATTTACCCCTTTATGTAACGTCAATTACTCTCTGTGTTGGTGTTGTTGGGTGAATAATGTTTTTTTTACATATTGATTACAAATGGATCGTTTCCTCACTATGTATTGTAGTGAGGAACATGTTTGCACATTTTTTTAAAAGCATAACTATGCCTCCTGTTGTATCTGTATCTTTACTCTTTACTGTCATATATAGACACAGTCACTACAAGTGTGCAGCGCATCTTTTTGCAGTCTTTGTGAATGTCCCTCTGGTTGTGTTGCAGTGTGGGAGGGCTGGGAGCTTTCTGCCTGCTGATGAGTTTCTGGTGAAGGACGCGGAGCAGGAGAGGAAGTTTAACTTCCGTCTGCAGGAGTCCCTGAGTGTGGCCAGCAGCCAGCCCCTCCTACAGGTCTCACCTCCCTTACCGTCTCATCTAGGAACATTTCATCCACTGGAGTCAGTGCTGTAGTGTGTTCTCTACGGTTCTCTACAAGCAAAGAAACAAACAAACAGCTTTGCCGTTTTCTCTTTGTCACTCTTTGGTTCCATGTCAGGGTTATGAGATTCATGTCACACGGTCAGTGAAGCCTGAGCCGGCACAGATGAAGGACATCATCGTCAGCTGTGGGGCTCGCTACCTTCCCAAGATGCCCTCTGTCAACAAGGTAACTTTGTCTAACCCCTACATCAGTACATCAGCTCACTGTTTACAAACTTGAGGTGATCTGTTTTATGCACTCTCTCTCTTTCTCTGACACTCTCACCTGTTCTCCACATTTATCACTGTTCTGTTCAGAGATTGTCTCCCACATTTGTTTTGTTTATCTGCGGTGTCTAGTGTGTTCAGCTACAGGAAGATAAGTGGCTCTCTCTGTTTCACATTGAGACCGATTTGGGTGAAAGATTTTCACGACACATCTAAATAGCAGCTGTTACTGCCTCATTCAAGATTAATGTTAAGTTTCCATTTAAAAAAAAAAAATGTTTTGGGCTTTTATGCCTTTTTAATGCGACAGGATAGAGGAGAGTGACAGGAAGTGAGTGGGAGAGGGCGGTGTACGGGGCGGTAATCGAACCCGGGTCGCCGGCGTACGGTGCAGGTGCGCCAGCCAGTTGCGGCTGGGGCCAAGTTTCCATTTTTCATGTGTTATTGAATTCCAGTCCTGTGGGGTGACAGATGGAACACTGATACATCAGGCCTATGGCTTGGCTATGGTATTGAGAAGGACACAGGCGAAAGAGATCAACCATGGAAATAAAATAATGGAATGCACATTCCTGTTCAGCAACATGTGGAAGGGCGCGTTTGTTCGAGATTGTTCGATTTCTTCATGGCAATTATGTGTAGTGATTCCTCAGGAAGTGTAGTCATTTGATTATTGTAGCATTAAATGGTATCTTTGGGAGAAGTGTTATTGATTGAGGCTGTGCACATAAATGTATGCTCATTATGAAGTCCTACAGGATGTGTGGTGTTCTATGACCACAGTGAATGCATAATAAGCATGTATTTTCAGATATAGACTGGAAATGACTATTTACATGACCGTTTTACGCTACGAGTGTACCAGTTTTGTAGCCCTGAAAACAGCAACATTAAAGTTGATCGCTTATTTTACCATCCATGTTTACATCTCAGGTTGGCTCCATGTTTTGATAACTTTCCCTTTCAGGTTGGTCACAGAGCAAACTGTTGCAGTGAATGTGGATGTCTCTTCTGTGCTGTATTGTCCCTGTAATTCTCTGGCCTGAGTCTCGGTGCCATTGCAGTGTCCTGTAAAGATGTTAAAGCTCTGGCCTGCCTCTCTCCTCTGCAGCCCCAGACAGTGGTGGTGTCGTGTGCAGAGGACGCCGCGCTCTGCTCGTCAGCCGTGGCGGCGTCCATCCCCGTGGTCAGCTCCGAGTTCCTCCTGACGGGCATCCTCCAACAGCAGGCCGACGTGCTCGCCCACGCCCTCACCATCGCCCAGGCCCCTGCTCGGGGCAGGAAGAAGACATGATGCCCATCTCAGAGACCGACGAGCCGGTGCTGGGTTCACTGCCAGGGCAGAGCAGCTCGTGGTGGACGTGAGTAAGAGATGGCCACCACATCACCCTCCCTGGTCCTCAGAGAAGAGGGGATCATTCCTGGACCTGGTCTGTTCTGGTGTGTTTGCCTGCTTTCAGTGGGTTCTGCATCAGAGTCTGTTCTGCTTGGACCTCTTCACTGTTCACTTTGATCTGTGTCATTCATCCAAATGACATATAGTCTGGAGGGTTTTTAATCATTGAATATCCTGTTGCTAATGGACTTAAAACTGTGTTTTATAGACACAAATTCAGATGAAATTGTTGTT
Organism: Alosa alosa; assembly: GCF_017589495.1. Taxonomy (NCBI): domain Eukaryota; kingdom Metazoa; phylum Chordata; class Actinopteri; order Clupeiformes; family Clupeidae; genus Alosa; species Alosa alosa. The sequence goes on along the minus strand of NC_063201.1, from coordinate 29,308,166 downwards.
GTAATAAATAATATGTGTTCGTGTCCTTATATCAACCTGTAATGCCTTCAACAAATGGCCATGTGTCAATTAAACATTTTTATTTTGCAGATTTACTGTGTGATCTTGTGCTCACTACCAACAGTACACAAGTCATATGGGAAGAGGTAGGATGTTAGTTTTTATCGGTGACTCGGTTGGATCAGGAGCACTTAATACGGTTCCTCTCAGTAATTCTCCTCTGGTAGTACTTATCAGATGTGACACACACACACACACACACACACACACACTCTGGTAGTACTTATCAGATGTGACAGAAGTAAACCCCCTGCACATCTTCACTTTGTTGTTTGCTGGCGTCAGCAGTGGGGGGCTTAAAGCCAATCCGCCATGTTTATCTATGTCATAATATCTTTGCTGGAGGGAACGCCTGTGCACAAAAATTCAAGACTAATTTTAGTCACTTGGCTGTCTCATTGTGAACTTGTTGTGATAACTTAAGTGATTATAATTCAATTGAAGATCACTGTTGCTGATTGCCATCTTAATTGGACTGCAAAGTAGCCCTTGGACACACAAGGTTCAGTTTTTCTGTTTTCTCTCCTGTCTGCTTAGCCGCCTGCTCATCTGTGCTTTTGGTGTAACTTTAAAAAGCTCTGTTCAGAGACATTTTAAGTAGTCAGGTATTCATTAGACCACTTTAGAGAATTGATTCCCCACTGTTTAGTCTATGCCACTCTTGCTGTTTGGGCTCAGAGATAGCATCGGCATGTGTGTAGGCACTTTACTTTCTCCTTGCCCTTTCACTGGCCACCACGTTCAGAGTATACACTATTATAAAAAATGCATACGCTTAATATTTTTTGCATTAGCATGCATGTTGCTCTACTCTTCCTGTTATAATGTCATTGTGCAATATTACTCTTCCTTTACACATTAGGAAAGCATAGAAATTATGGTTTATTGTAGTAGTAGGCATATTATTATTATTATTATCATCATCATCATCATCACTGTATTCATATAGGCCTGCAATGTATCATGCTGTTATTTAAACTGTGGCATTCATGGGTGGGTGTGGTTGTATGCCGTTTTCAGATGATAATAATGGGTGTTTTATGTGAACCCCAAACTTTGCACGTCTTACGGTAAAACCAATATCCGGTGTTTACCGACTTCACTCGAGCGTCTCCGAGAGCAGCGAGAAGCCGACGTATTCTGATTCTCTTCCAAATGTTCAACCTCAGTGGTTAAGCACTTTCTTGGGGGGCGAGGTTGAGAGGGAAGTGAAAAGGGAGGACTAGGATAAATCGTCTGGACCATTCGCCCCTCTCGGAATTCGGGAACAGCAGACATCTTTATCAATACGGAGACGCGTATCAGTCAAGGTAATTTATAAGGTGATTCTTTGACTGGATGGATTTTTACCGGTGTATGGTCCGCTGCAGCCTTCCCGCGCCCTTGTGATGCTGGTAGATGAAGGGTTAAATTCTGCAGTTATTTGCCTTGTGGGGCAATTTTCCGGTTTTTGAGGCCGGTAGAGTATAGTTATTGTATTGGTTGAAATTAAGACGTCCCTCTTTTGGCTTCGCAAAACGTGTGAAAACGTCGCATGACTTGTGTAGGTTTTATCAAGGCATATGATTGCACACATGCACCGGCGATGGGACACGCAATGAATTATGCATAGGCGCTCAAATTGTGCTCACTCAGCGGACAGAAATGTCAGATCCCAGTTTATGATGCTGATTATGATATGATTCCGTAGAATATTTATTTAGACTGTGGTCAACAGCTTATATTGACTTTATGAATGTCGGTTAAAAAATCCTCAGTAAATGGGAAAGAAACGATTCTTGATTTTTGTGGATGTTGATTTTTGCTTAATGCTTAATGGTTTTCCGTAATAAACCTTGTAGGCCTAATGTATGAGCTAATTGTCTCACGCCGTCGAATCCCGGAGGAATTTGTGGGGGTGTCAAATATGTCCTGGCGGGGGAGATTTGAGATGTTAGGCTACTCAATGTAAGATTTTTTTGTCGTATGTGAAATTACGTTTCCATGTGTCATATAATGTCCTTATGCATGTCATGTCATAACATTGCGCACCTATGCCGGCTTGCATCGGAATCACTCAAGCGCGGACCGCCTCGGTGCGTTCCATCCGCCGCTGACATTTACCGGCTTTTAAACCCTGCTATTACCAACCAGTGTGCCAACGCCAATGAGTGACTGTCCTCCGGATTCTAATGGCACCATCCAGGCTATTTTAGGGTGACAGTTTAAATAATGCAATCGCAGAACAATTTAGTCTTCCCCTATAATTTAGTCTAGAGACAAGGAGGGTGGCAATGGATTCCTGTGCCACCCTTCGTGTATGCAATCATTTTCTTTTAATTATTCATGCTTATTAGATATGTTTTCTGATTACTGTGGTGCTGGTGAACTTTGGGGTACTGTTATAATCAACTTCCTTACATTAGTGCCAAATATGGTGTATGACAGAGCAGTGTTAAAACATCAGTCTGCGGTTTCATATGTTAACAGGTTGTGTGCTATGTGTAGTCACTGAGATAGAAGTAGACATGGAGTAGGCCTACTTCCCAACCTCTGTGTTGGCTCTCAGGTCAGAGAGGTCTTTTAAAGGACTTCTGTTTCATTTTTAATGGATGTTGTGTCTCTTGGGTGGAGCCACTCAGGGCATGATTCAGTTCTACCAGTTTCTCTGAGGTGCCATTTTACCTAGCCTGTGTAGCCTAGTGTGTGTTATGGCATCCTTTGGCCAATGTTAATGAGGAAAAGAGTAGGTTGGTGAACAGAGGGAGGAAGGGAGATGTAGAGAGTAACACTTGGGGGGAAAAAATGAGCAAATAATTTGGAGAATGCAGTGAGATAGAGAAAGGTGTGAAGGAGGGAGGAAGTGTGTGCCAGAGAGAAGGGGAAGGGGTGAGAGAGACCAGATGGCAAATTTGACCATGGAAGCCCTTCATTAGCAGCCCAAAAAAGCAAAGGGGCGTGTTTTTGGGCTTCAGCACATGTGGGTCCAGTCATGCGAGCAGAACCCTGTGTGTGTGTGAGAGAGAGAGAGAGAGTGTAGGCTATGTGTGTGTTTTGGCATACACTGATGTTTATGTGTATATCTGTGATAATGTTGACAGACTGCCACGTTCATGCTAATTATACAGCAGCCAGTTGCATTTGGCAAATCTGCTTTGAGGGACAAAAACCTATTTAGATCTCATTGATACTGAATATGTTTAATATACCATGGGGCTTTTTGTTAATTTGTCTAATGTATGGGACTTTGGCAATGTCATTCTCAATGGTTTTGTATTTCGAAATGAGGGCGAGCAGAGACTGTTGGCTTTACATCTCTCTTTCACCCCCCCCTCTCTCTATCTGTCTCCCTCTCTCTCTCTCTGTCTCTGTGAGTGTGTGTGTGTGTGTGTGTATGTTGTGACTCCATGTGTGGGAGGAGAAGTGACGCGAGACTCTGAAAAGCCCAGTTAGCACTCACAGAGAGAGGCTGAGAATGTGGTGGTGTCATGCTTATGCCAGGCTAATCGCTCCCTCTTTTTTTTTCCAAGAATGATGAAAAGAGGGTGCTCCCCCGCCGGCCGACGCGGCTCCTCTGAAATGCCACAAGGCTCCCTCTTCATCTCCGGATTAGGCACCGGCCGAGTCGAGCCACACCGAGCCCGCGTGCTGATCGATGCTCTGGAGGGTGGCTCTCCCATGTTGGAGGGCAAGGGGCGGTCGTGACTCCATTTTGTCTGAGTACTCCCCGAGTCTTCACTGTGGAGCGCTAGCAGACTGGTGTCGTGGGCCTTGTGCTTGGGTGGTTTCTCTGATACTCACCACAAGTGTTTCACAGACCTTTTCCACATGTAGCAACTGAGGAAAAGACACACTTTGGTACTGCTGGGGAAAGAACAATGTACTATAGCATCCATGTTTGAAGCCAAGAAATAATTACCGGTACTTTGATTGTAAAGTTCCAGGTTTGTAATGGTGCCAGAATTTCCATTAGTTCCATTTCTTTTAGATCTTGCCTAAGGCCTTTGATCAATATTCATCTGGACCTATCAGCCAGAATGATTAGAGAAAGCCTTTTTAATTTGTCCCCATCTTAGTTTTCAATACTTCATCCCTGCTGCTATACTGATTTTCTACCCTACTCCTCCAGACAGCCCAGCTGGCACACATCGCTCCGTTCCTTACGTCTGGTATAGATATAGGCTGGTATAGATATGAGCTCTTTCATTCAGTCCAATTCAGTTGTATCAGTGCCCTGCAGTTTGAGGTCGGTATTATTCACAAGTGGCTCTTTTATGTTTTGTTAAATTGTTCTGCGATATACACTGTTGCTTTTTATTGCAGTGTGCTGCTAATAAATATGTATAAGCTTTTAAGAGGATGACATCATTTTCAATCATACTGACAGAGGCCTAATATCAGCATGAGTGAAAATATGGCAGCCATGTAATGTCGAAAGGGTCCTTCTCAGTAATACAGAAAGCGTATGAGGTTGAATACTGTGGCAAGAGTGAACAGGCATCCTGTGATAATGGCACTATCTACCTCAGATGCAAATTTTTTCAGCTTGGATGTAGGGTGTGTGTGTATGTGTGTGTGTGTGTGTGTGTGTGTGTGTGTGTGTGTGTGTGTGTGTGTGTCTGTGTGTCACTGGAAAGTGTTCTTAATGGTATATCTGGATTTGTGTGTAGGCACTTGCACTAAAGTAATTTATTTTCACAAGGAAAGAAATTGCATACCCTCTCATATGAAACACTTGTAAGAAGAACATTGTAAGACCTAAAGACCCATTTCCTGACAGTGGCCTTTTTTTAAACAGCCCCAATAGGTACTTGAGTCAGGCATTTTGTTATAAAGTAGTGAGTTAAAATGCTATCTATTCTACAATATCTATCCATTATGCAATATGTGTATTGAAGAGGAGGTAAACTTCAAATGGATTTGGTACTGGAGATGAATAGGCCAGCCAAATAATGAAAATAGCACTGTTGGGATCCTCCTGCCGGTAGAACAGACAAAGCACCCAGTTATTATTGCACATGACCTATATTTTGTAGTGCCAGGGGATGCAAGGTTTCAAAATGATTTGGAAAAAAGTGGCGTACTTCCAGGAAGCTGTCGGTGTCATCATCTGTGGAGCCAGACAGTGTCCTGTCGCTTTTCGTTGTTGCATCTCCTTTTTTTGTCCTCCCTCTTTCTTTTGTCCTCCCTCTCTTTAGTTCACCTCTCCCTGCCCCATCCCTCTCCTCTCCTCTCCTCTCCTCTCCTCACCCCTCTTCTGCCCCTTCTCTTATCTCTTCTTCTCTCTTCTGGTTTGCCTCATTTCTCCTCTCCTCTCTTCCCTCCTCCTTTCCTCTCCTCTCCTCTGCCTCTCCTTTCTTCCTCCCTCCTTTCCTCTCCTCTCTTCTCCTCTCCTCTCCTCTGCCACTCCTCTCCTCTCTTCCCCCCCTCTCCTCTCCTCTCCTCTCCTCTCCTCTCCCCTCCTTTAGCAGGAATAAAGCAGATGCATCGAAGATCCAGAATGGGAGGGGGATGGTCTGCAGTGACTTGGGCAATGATGTCACCAGTCCTGCTGTGGCTGCTCATTGTCTATAAATGAAGTCTGATGCGGACCACCCTGCTGCCATTTGTCAGGGAAAGGAAAAAGAGGGCACAAAAATGAGCCTTTGTGTCTGCTTGTTTGCAGGAGCTCGGTGAAGATGGACGCCATTATCAGACTCCTGGTGCTCACTGGGCTGGTCCATGCAGGTGAGCAGCTTGAGCCCAAATCAAAACCATGCAGACATTGTAATGGCACAGAACATTGTGTCATTCATGAAAAATACAAAACCTGTTATAGCCTCCGTGATTTTCCCTCTGCAGCAACCAGGCCAGCCTGCTGACAACTGTTTCCACTATATTGCTTTACCTACACTATACAAAATGCACTGTCAACATAACTGTTGCCAGTGACTTACTGCATTACATTACTGCTGGTATTATACTCTGTCACTGGCCAAATATGCCCTGAGCACTGATACTATAGCAGGTGTATAGCTGATATGAAATATGATTATTCTACTTTGTGGCAAAGCATATATCTCTACTACCTGTAGAATGTGGTATACAAAGAAAAAAAATATGTTATACATATGGACACTTTATGGGATTCATTCACCAAACAATGGTTACATAAAAATAAAATGCAGTTTAGTATAGCTATACAATTTTCTATTGCTACCATTTTTTTCTCATGAAAATTTTACATCAACAGAAAAAGCAAGGCTTTCCTTCAGGCAGTTTGTGCAGGTAGATGGTGATGTGGTCAGCTTGGTGCAGTGATCCGAGGTGGAGAGAGAGCTGGCTGCCCCAGGAGGCTGAGAGAGACTCATAGGGTGTGGGGTCTGTAGCGAGTAGATTGTGACTGTGGACCAAAACTAGCCGACTGGTCCAATATGTCAGCCCTCTGAATATTTAATGAAGCATCCTCAGTTGTGCTACAGTATAGCTTCCCCCGTTAATGGAGGATTTGTAGGTCAGACTTAAACACAGTATTCATGATCTGAAATAGTGTGTTTATACTGCATGTTTGTGGATGAACCCTAATAGAACTGTAAATACTGTAGTGTGGAATGGGAGTTGGTTGAAGGTTCATTGTATTCATGACATTGCACTGAATCACTGTTTTCTTTTTCAGCTTACCTTGCGCCATTACCAGGTGAGTTTTCATGCGCTCTCCTTCATCTTGCATATTTGTATAAAGAATCTCACTTCTGTCTGTGCAGTTACCATATGCTATCCCATAATGTTATATCCTCAACCTTCTCTCTCTCTCTGTCTCTCTCTCTCTCTTTCTCTCTCTCTCTCTCCCCTCTTCCTACATCTTCAACACCCAATGCCCTCATCTCCTCCTCCCCTCCAACACCCCTCTCTCTCAGCCAAAGAAGAGTCGGTCATATTTTTTGGGGAGGACTTCCACATCCTCCTCCCCCCGGGTGCGCCTGACGTGGTGTTCCACCCGACGGTGGGGGCGGCACGTGGGGAGCTAGTCCTGATGAAGGCCGGCGTGGTGCAGGGCCCGCGGGCCAAGCTCAACCACCAGCTCAGCCACTTCATCCTGGAGAACGTGGGCGAGACCGATGAGGGGCTCTACACCGTCACGTCCCAGGACCCAGACGACAACAGCACCATGACTAAGTCCTTCACACTCACCGTGAGAGGTAAGGACCTCCACTGGACCTCCTCCAAGGACCTTGAGCTGGCAGCAGAGGTGTCCTGGCCTGTACTAACCCTGTTGGACTTCCTTTGCTCTGGTTTTGTGCATGTAGCTACAAAGAGAGGGATATGGACAAGAAGATGACAAAAACAAGCATTTAGAATATAATCCCCCAGAGCACTATTGAATCTGTCATCCAGTAACTCGTTGCTTTATATGAACCATACAGACAGCTAGCTGTTGTGCTACTTTTAAAGATTTTACTGTCAAGTAGGGCTAAAACAGTTATTTGAACACCTTGATTGTTTATCACGATTGAGGCTAATGAAGTAGAATAATGGAAAGGTGATTGAATCTCTCACAACATTAATGCAGACAAGCACTCTTCACCCACCAATCACATAGACATAAGCAATGCCCTGCATGAATTCCATTAGAGATGTGCGTGTGGGGAATAGCAACAGTTTAATTGCTCACCTAATTAGCAACAGAGCTCAGAGCCCCACCCTGCAGGGAAACACACCTATCTCTCTGTTTCTCTCTCTCTGCCTTGTCTACTCCTCCAAACAAATAGTGTCCTTTTGCAACCAAACCTAATCCAAAGTGAAACTGGCATTTTTCACTGATGTCTGCAAAGGCATCTGGATATTTTTGATGATGTTACAACCCCCCTCTTAGGAATGCAATATGAAATGGCACATGCTCCATTTTAGCATCTGTTTTAGAGACTCCAAGTACGTCTGTCTCTTATCTCTCTCCTCTCTTGACTTTCTCTTTATCTTGGTGTTTGTTCTGTCTGTGTCTGCTGATTTCTATCGCTTATGGCCGTATCTCTGTCTTCCCATCTCTCCATTCCCCTCCCAGACTGCTCTAATGAGCATAGTGTGAAGTTCGGAGAGAACTTCGACATCCAGCTCGCTGGTGTCACCGGCCCCATCTCACTCGAGTTCCGGCCCATCGACGTCGAAGCGAACCAGACATCCCGCCCAGCTCTGAGTATCATAAACCAAGACGGCTACGAGAACCGCCTCGTGGTCTCTGAGAGCAAGGTGACTCTTAAGTCGGTCAGCAGTTCTGACGAGGGCTCCTACACCATTGTGGACGGCAGTGGGAAAGTTCAGAAGAAGGTGTGCCTGAACGTTAAAGGTGAGGAAGGAATCTGTCGTTCTGAAGCGAAAGCACTTTGCACCCCAATCTACATGTCTGATGACTACATGACTCTTAATCATTGGCTCATTCTCTCGCTCTACTCTTGCTGTGTTTCAGAGCTTCAGAACTTTTATGTTGTACCTTACGGGGGCACTTTCAAGTTCAACTTGGTCCAGAACAGCTCCCTGGTGCGCCTGGTCTACAAGCCCAACTACGACCACAGGGCCCGGGTCATCTTGGAGAAGGGCGAGTTGATGATTCCGGAGGAGCTGGACCTGCAGGACCGCTTCTTTGTGGACGGCAACCTGTGCGTGCTGGAAGGGGTCAATAGCCGCGACGCTGGAGAGTTCCACGTAGTTGACCTGAGCGGCTCCCCCATCGCCAAACACTACTTGGAAGTGGAAGGTGTGGTGGACATGAGACAGTGAAGCTACAGGGCTAATAATGAGATTCAAAGTTCCTTTAAAATAAGTGGACTCACACTCAATCAAGTGGAGTGATCTGTTTTGTATTTATCAGTCTGTGGAAGTGTCCTTTGTGCAAATAATTTAAAGAGGAACTGTCAAAATTTTGGTTCCATCCTTATTTTATCTTAATTTTATGGATGGAATTCCTCCTAATATCCATATGCTGACAGCCCATGTTCGCATGGTTTGTGGTCTATGCATATTCTCTGTCCTGCCTGCATCTGCCAATTCCCTAAGCCTACTTTTCTCCAGCAAATCTAAGCTCCAGTGGTACAGTACATTGTTTAGTATCCTGGAGAAAACCTGTCAAACAGGCAGTGAGTAGAACTCCTAGCAGTCCTCGTAGTGTCTTTCCAGTCGGCTATTTGTACTTCCTTTAATCTTGTCTTTGATTCTTTCCTCTTCCTCACTGCACTCATCTTCCTCATACGCTCTTCCACCCTTCCTGCTCCCTTTCTCTTCTCTCTTCTCTCTCAGCCTTTAAGCTTCGGCCGCTGTTAGTCACCATCATTGCCCTGGTATCCCTGGTGGTGTTGATGTTGCTTGTGTGTCTGCTTGCCTGTCTCGTGAAGATACGCAAGCGGGCAGAGAAGTCCCGGGCCATTGAGAAGATCGCCAAGAATGCAGGGCAAGATGAGGGTGAAGCCTTCCGACAGGTGGGTACTCTCATTTTTATTGATCAATTTTCAGGGATAGCAAATATGAGTGGAGATATCAGTCTTTCACAGTCTTTTCACAATCTCATTGATAGCAATGCCAAGCTAACAATCCAATGGTTCCAAATACAGCAGTTGTAGTTTCTCTGTGTTACCCCAGTATTGCTTCATGTTTCTATCAAAACAGCACTTTTCAAAGCATGTGCATTTCATCAACAGCAAGTGCTTTTATCAAAACAGCTCATGCATTACAACAATACAGTATGGGTGACCTAGAACAGCTTGTAATTTACTGGAAATTTTAGGTTCCTGTTTCAAAAGTAGTCCTGTCAGTGGATACAGAACCAGAATGGTACTGCAAGTATATTGTTTGCAATATTTACACATTTTGTCAATGTTACAGTGTACTTTGGACATATTTGGTAGCCTGGCGGGCCATCCTATATCATTGAAATGTATAGTCTGGAATCAAACCATTCACCTCGCTTAATCCAAGGGGCGGGCAGAGAATTGTCTTTCAAACTGCCTAGGCATGCAATAGGCCAGCGCTACGACCATATCCGTATCCAGTCGGCAAAACGGCAAATACATCCTTCTTCGAAAGTAATGACTTAAGTGCATTGTGCTCAACTTTCAAAGAAAAGCACAAGTCCAACTCCTCCAAAGTTGACGCCAACGCCGATTCAAACAACCGCTCTTCGCTCGGGCCATAGCCACCTTCCTTGTTGTTCACAGTCTAGGACTGTCGTTATCCTGTTAAGCCCGCCTTTAAGACTCTCTAACAAAATAGAGCGCTGTGATTGGATGAAGTCCACGGCGTCAGCCAATAGAAATCCCTATGGTTTGCTACTAGACATACAGGCTGAGCAAATTAATTTGCCGCCGCTAGGGTGCGTCTAGATTTCTAGGCTACATATTTGGTGTTCTTTATTTCCAAATGAGCATTTTACTCCCTCTTACTGATTGTGATTCTGGCTGTTTTATAGCAAATTGATATTCATGCTTCACACACACCAATTCAAACAAATCAAGCATCTGAGTTGTTTTGTTTAGAAAATAACCTGTGACTATGCAATGCCCAAATTTAACAACAAGTAATTATAAGAATGTTATAGTAGGGAATCAACCTGCCATATTAATATCATCATCATTGTCATTTTGCTCTAAACTTTAGAATGCTATATTAACTACTGCAACCATGCTGGTCATGAGGAAAGCCAGCTATTAGTAGGCTACTGCATTTCAGTCCAGGGAGGGGTCACTGTTGCTCAGGTTGTAGCAGAGCTCTGTACACGAGACACTCTCTGGATAAGACTTACTGTTTCATATTTAATACTTATTTTCTAGAGCCTGGAACAGAGGCAGATTAACCCTCACCCATACTTTTTCCTTAATCAGTACTATTCTGTGAAACAATTCAGGTTAACATTGCTACATTTATGAAGCGTCATCTGTAATGCATGCCCGGCTTGTAAAATATAAGATCACAGTTTATGTAGCCTACTGATATTATCATTATGTGTATGATGTTCACAGCCATAAAACACAACACCTCTAAAGGCAAGCTGCTCAGAAGACAAAATTCCTGTGGTCACAGGCTGTATCTAGAAGTGTGTACTGTTGTAATTGTTTTGTGTTTGTTTGCACCATTGATGATATCGATACTTGCTTAGAGCACATTTCTACAATGATTTAGAGGCTTGGTGCTCAGCTCTCGTTCGTTGTGCCCCCGGCTGATTGGAATAACTCAGCCGTCCTCATTCACCCAATCAGGTGGTCTCCAGTACAGTCCCTTGAGCCACTAAAAAAAATAGGTTTTCATATGAGTCATACCGAGGCTTGTGTAAATCTCTCCTGCTGCATTGAATTGATTTTGTCTGCCTGAAATGCAATCCACCTGGCTCATTTCTCTATGCAACCTTTAGACCATCTTCCTACACTTACACAGTTGTAATAATATATCTTCATGACATTTTTTTGTTAATTTGGTAGGTGGTCAAAGATGCCTGCAAACAGGTTGACGATACAACTGTTCAGTCCCTGAAGGAGGACATCACGGAGAAGTCCCAGAGCACAGAGGTTAGCATTAAGGTACGTTCAGTCATCCTGGCCAGCATTTCAATTTTTTGTTGCTTTAAAGCTAATGTGCCATTGTGTGCATCTGATGCAAGCGCTAACAATCTTCATTTTCATTAAAGGGTTTGGAGGTGTCCTCAAAAGAGGTCACTGCCTTTGATAAGAACCTTGAGACCAGCGACTCCGGGGTTGGCTTCAACACCACTGCCCTTCCTCTGGACAGCGACACAGAGGCCCCGACTGCCCCCCTCCACGACGACGTCCTGAGCACCTCAGTGGCATCTGAAGCGAAGCCGGCCCCAACCTTAACACCGGAGCCCAAACCAGCTCCCCCACCGACACCTGAACCTAAAGCGTCTCCACCGCCCCAGCCCAAGCCAGCTCCTCCCCCAACACCGGAGCCCAAAGCCTCCCCACCCCCTGAGCCCAAACCAGCCTTAACACCAACCCCCGACCCCAAACCGGCTCTAACTCCCGAACCGAAGTCGCCAGCCCCTAAGTCTCCGGCACCTAAGTCTCCTGCTCCTGAGCCAAAGGCAGCTGCGCCTGAGGTGAAGCCGGCCTCTACTCCACCTCCGGAACCCAAGGCAGCCATGACACCTCCTCCTGAGGCCAAACCGGCTGTTTCTCCAACCCCACCCAAGTCCCCAGCCCCTGAGCCCAAGCCGAGTCCCACCGCAGCCAAGGCTGCCGATGAGAAACCAGCTGCTGCTCCACCTGCTGATGCCAAACCTCCCGCGTCCCCGTCTCCCGACCACAAGCCAGCGACACCGGAGGCCAAGCCTCCTGCGAGCCCTGAGCCCAAGGCCACGCTCAAACCGGCCCCTGAGGCCAAGCCTGCCGTGAGCCCGGTCCTGGAGCCCAAAGCGCCCACCCCAGACCCTAAACCAGCGCTGAGCCCAACACCGGACCCCAAGCCAGCCGTGTCCCCGGCCGCAGAGCCCACCACCAACGGCACGCCTGAGCCAAAAGCAGACAGCGGATCCGAATCCCCCAAAACTGCCCCGCCCAAGAGCCCTGAGACGGGGATGAGTCTGAAGGCTCCCCCTCCTGCAGATGTCAGCTCCGGCGGAGCTGTGGAAGCGATTACCAACGACAGCGCACCGCCTGCCACGGAGGAGGCCGCCACTACCTGAGCAGAAACCAGCCTCCACTCTCTCCCCCCGAGGAACGCTATCTGGTCCTGAATACCCATTTATGACTTTAGACAATCCAAACACTCTACTAAACGACAACTCCATCACATGCTTCTGGGGAAGGGACTTTTGAACACATGTAAACACTTTTGTGCTTAACCAACGTAGCTCATATGTCACCTAATACTCACTCAAAGGGAAAATATTACTTCATCTCCCAGTACTTATGCATCAAGTTACACGAAGACTGACACCATACTGACCATCTTTATGTTTCATTGACGTTGGTAGTAGATGGCTACAACAGTTATCTGCCAGCCCATATAAATGTAAAAAACCCATAACTTTGGGAAGAGCCTGTATGCATGCACATAACTGAAATTTTTGCGCCACTGCTCATTGGAACTGGGGCACAGGACATCACTGATGTAAAGAAATGCAGCACAGAGCTTCCCCTTCATATGTGGGACAGGAATGATTCATTCAGCTCCTTCACTCATTGACCCATTAACTCAAGTTAATGACACCGATAATGGTCTCAATGGCTCACTGACCTTGAGAATGGAAACAGATTCATCATCTCCATAAGGCCAGGACACCTGCCGCAACCACACCCAAGAACCACAAGTGGACTTCAGAAAACAGGGGCAACGCATGGCTGTTCGAGTTTATAGCATCTGCATGACCGGAAAACCCCTTATCAGGACCACTCTGTGTCTTATCATCCTCTCTGGCTGGACTGCCAACAGACTGAACTAACAACTGGAACATTCCATGTGAATCTGAGATCCTGCTGGTCATTCCGCATGGAGACCACACCCTCTCAAGATGCATCTGAAGCACCCAAAGATGAGAGAGCCTCAACCTTTCCTCTCAGCTTTGAGATTTACTCCACATGGCCTTTTGAGTTTCTGCTGTACATCTCCTAGCTGTGTTCTAGTTCCTACCAGCAACCGTATAGATTGGATCCTTTGTTTGCCAACCCCCCTGGCCCTTGCCCTCATATATTGCATGCATAGAAATCCACAGTACTCTAAGAGTGAAGACCAGCAGTTTCCTAGAGAATTCAAAGAAAAGCCTTCTTTCTTATTGCCAATCCCCAAAATGCGGTGAGTAAAGAAATGTATTAGTATATTAAAGGGCCCAGGTCAAGACTAAAAGATAGCATTGTATGTTACATCCAAGGAATAGTATTCTCTCATACTCACAGTCATGTTTGATCAGATTCAGATCAAAAAGATTGTTAAAGAATGTTTTATCATTAATGACTGAAATCAATGCCTGCTATATTTGCATAGTCATTTGGAATCCCTGGCACCTAGTCTATTGTATGTTGTTGCCTATAGCCTGAAAGGAATTCTATAAAGAGTTTACACATGGTGTTAATGTTACAGTAACAGTATTCTAAATGTAATTAATTGTTCTTGAATCTTCTTGATGTAAAGTTCCGTGTGAAAATCCACTGCTATGGATGGTTCAGCTGAATGAAATGTGAATCTCTCATGACTTGTTCTGGTTACTGATTGCTGAGGAATTCACCTGGAACCAGTCATGATGGTAGACCGGATCCTGGTGATGTGGCTGACCTCCTTCTAAGAAGCATTGAGGCTCTAGAGGAAGCCTACAGGAGTGAAGCCTCTAATGCACGTTCCAAACAGAGATCAATTGAGTCCAGCTAATTATCTGTGCAGAGAACAAAAAGGCATTTCAAAGGGGTTTGCAGAAAAGCACAAAATTAAAGATGCTGTCAATCAATTACGATCATCAGAGAGCCCCAAAAACAAGACTGCAGCTCTATTCTGTGAATTTGTGAACTGCCTACTTTTTACCTTTTTACTCACACTTGCCAGTTTTAATATGAATATCCAAAATTCAAATCAATTGAAACCCAAAGCCATAAAGCATCTCTAAACAACATACATTATAATGTAGATAAAATGTTTAAAAGACACAGTGTTTATACCTGCCTATTGCAGGTTTTTCATCATCACTGGAATGTACATGAGATGTAATGTAGACAGATTATGTAAGGAAATATCACATTTACGAAAGGTAGTGTAGGCATAGGCAAATCTGAGAAAAATATCTTATTATTATACGAGAGAGAGAGCTAGAGAGAAAGAGAGAGCTAGAGAGAGAGATATAGCGAGAGAGAGAGCTAGAGAGAGAACCAGTCAGCCCATGGTGTCTGTGCCCTGGGACATAGTTAGTGAATAGAGAAAAATCAGTGTTATTGTTTCCCATTAAGCAATACAAAATGCAGTGATTGTATAGACCCAAACAAACACACACACACATATAAAAAAAACACTGGCGCATTCCTCTCTATTGTATATATTGCATGTGTATAGCTAATGTGGTTCCATCACTCAAAAGATGATTGTGTTTGCTGTATGAAATGGTCGTAGTCTTTTACAATTTGACAGAAGTCCCCCAAAGCCGACGCGACCCTCTTATTTCAATCGTATGCTTAATGATGTAGAAACCGGTGGAAGTGACAGTAATGTACACATTCATATTCCCTTCACTAACCAGCAACAACAGCAACTGTGTGATGTCCAAAACAACAGCCCAATTACTAGTTGGTTGTTTATTTGTCGGTAGATAGATGCTAGTATTTCTTTGTGTAATTGTCACCACAATTGCCGATTGTACACTCACCTATTGAAAGTCCTCATTGGGTCCTACAGTAGTTCCATTCTATGGTCACCACAGAGATGCATCCAAAAAGACAGTTTAGTACACCGCATGAGCACAACCAGGCCATCCTAACAACAGTTGTGCTGTCACAGTCTCCATGTTTGTGCCCTTGCGTAAAACCATGTGCTGTCAGGTTGGTGTGTGTACCTGGGACAAAACCTGTTCACCATATGGCTTATGTGTACTGTATGTCTGTGTGTGCATTATCAGTATGTGCCTGTTGGTTGGCTGTGCGTGCATTCACTGTATGCTTGTATTTGTTTGTGTAGGAAAATGTGTGTGTATGTACAGTACGTATGTACCAGTGTGTGTTTACAGTGCAAATCTGCCGTGGAAATGTAGGCGATGTGTGTTTACTACCGGTAATCAGCTTTTCATTACAACTCATCCTCTTGGAGGTAGTGTGTTCCCCTGTCCTTGAGAACCATCCAAAATGACCCCCAGCAAGACCATCTAACTTTGTTTTCTTGAAAGGAGACTGGGAACTTTTCCATCAAGATTAACATACTGTGTGTTGGCGGTTAACTGTTATGAGTCTGGTTTACATCATGAACGACCCAAAAAGTGTGACTTCTAAAGCAATCGCTGCCGTTTCTAAACACTCCCAAGGTGCTCTGGAGGATATTCGTTAGCACTACTTTGCCTATAAGAATACATTCTGCAGGCTTCCTCTGTAAAAGCTATTTTCAGCGTAGTTTGTGTAGAGCGTAAATGCCATTGAAATGTTTGAGAGCTATAGGCTGAAATTGTTGCTTGCTTCTGTGTGTGGCAATGTGAAGTGAAATAGCTTTTGACCCATGAACGTTCAGTTATCACATGGCTGTTATGAGTGGCTCAGTGCTGTAATTGTAAGTGGTTAGTGTATGTCTGGGGGGAGCCCGTGCGTGTTTGAAAATGAACTGAGAGTTGTGTCGGTCATAATCACTCTATATGTTCAAGGGTTTAAGCCAAGGCTGCCCCTACTCAGTGATGGGTGCTCCTGTGAGTGCAATGAGCCATTTTGTAAGTCACTCAGTGATGTGATTGAGACCCCTGTTCACCCATGTGCTAGGATGATATGGGATAAAATTGTGAGAATTTGAGAAGAAACCATTTTTAGTAGAAGATGCTAAAGGACCACTTGCTGAGCCCCATCCTGAGTGCTGGCAGTCTTGTTGTTTTAAGCTCTGGGACCCCTGATTGGCTTCACGCTGGGCTTGGTTTGATTTTTATCCCACACCTGCATAAGTAAGGTTGTCTCTGGCATTTGTTTTGCACTTCTCTGTATGAGCAGATCTCTGGATCTCAGAGCCCGGCCCCCGTCTCCCCACCTTCCGCTGCCGTCTCAACTTCTGTGACGTTTTACAGTTTGCTGATCTCTGTATTCTCCTTTTTGCACAACGCAACAAACACTTAGACGTTTTATAAAGAAAAGATTGTTTTCTTTATGTCATGTCTAAAAAAATAATAATAAAAGTGCGCAACTGAATTTTGAAAACAACCCCAAGTCTCTGTTTATGTCTCATTAATTTATAATGTGGTGCTTGTCTGAGGGACAATCTGTGTGTGTGTGTGAGAGAGAGAGAGAGAGGAGGAGGAGAGAGGGGTATCGGTCAGGACTAATTGCATTGTCCCCTC
This sequence comes from Alosa alosa, assembly GCF_017589495.1. NCBI lineage: Eukaryota > Metazoa > Chordata > Actinopteri > Clupeiformes > Clupeidae > Alosa > Alosa alosa. Next base: position 29,291,152 of record NC_063201.1, on the reverse strand, counting down.
AGTGATTTAACCTATTGATTAAAGAGCTGAAGTAGCTAAAGACTCTGATGTCCATAGGGCCATTACATGACATTGTGACATGGCAAGATGGTGAGGTAGATGAGTCATGCACCGCAGCAGTATCAGACTCAAGCACTTTCCCTTTTCCCACTCTCCCACTGACCATAAAACTGAACATTCAGATCACAATAAAAGTGACACACTGCGTGCAAACACAAAGAGATGAGATCACACTCACACACACACACACACAACCAAATGGTCTCCAGCCCTCCAGGAATTAGGCTGAGCTCTTGGCCAAGGTAGGCAGCCATTTTGTTTATCTCTGTAAGGCTGTCCTCCTCCATCTCTCTCTGCGTGCCAGTCCTGTCTGTCTCCCCCCATCAGTATCTGTCAATGTCACTTGACTCTATTTGCTCTCTCCATGTCACACTGGCTTTGTCACTCTGACTGCCTCTCTCAGGACTCTGTACTCCCCTCTCTCTCTGCTCTTATCACTGGCTCTATTGGGTCGGCACTAGATCTGCGCTCCCCCTTTCAGATCTGTTATCCTCTCTTATGCCTTGTTGCCTTGTCCTTCTGTCTGTCTTCCTGTGTCTTTTTGCCTGCTGCCCCCTTCCCTCGGCTGCATTGTTATCATGCCCATTCCAATCGGAGTCAGTTATGCAGTCAGGTATATTTATAGACAGAGGTAACCTCATATCAGTGCCATAACACTCCCTTCAATCATCCACTGTCCTGCTCAGTTATTGATTCAATTCTATTCTCTCTCACGGATTATGCTATTATAGCAGACCTGTTTTTTTATGTGCCATAATAATTTGATATGTTTACATTTAAGTTAATGAAGCATTTATTTGGAAATAGAAGCATGATTTATTTTATGCCCTTAAAGTGCACAAGGGGTGGTCAAATAATGTGGGTTAATTCCAGAGTTCATCTGTCAAACAAACAAACAAACAAACAAACAAAATAGATTAAATAAATCATAAATAAACCATAACTGCAGTGACACAATCATCAATGTAATGCAGTGCTTCTGTAGCTGCTTTATACTCTATATTACATGTAATGTTCCTCTATTTCAGTAGTGAAAGGTATTGAAGTTCCTTTAAGGTAAAGTGTATCCTCTTAAGCAGGTAGTAGATTTGGTAAACTACATCCCAACATACAACAAACAATTAACAATATCTAATCTGTAAAATGCTCTCTTGAATCTGTCACAAGGCAGGCATGAACATGGTGAGAGGGGAGGCGTTCCTCCCATTGTCTGTGTCACAGGGGTTAAAGAAGGGGAAGATGGGCCCATCCATGTTCTCCATGGAGAAGGAGTGGAGCGCCGTCATGGTGACCGCGTTGTAGAAGGACACTTCCTCCCTGTCGCAGTCCAGGAAGACGCCGATGCGTGTGGGAAGAATGGAGGTCCGCACTGGCGTGGGCTTCGGGTGGGTGCAGGCCACGATGGAGCCGCCCTTAAGTGACAGTGTCCAGAAGCCAGTGGCGGTGGTGCTGACGGCCATCTCGCCCCGAGGGACGTCCTCGCGTGCCACGCCCACCCTCCAGGCAGTCTTTTTGCCCACGTCCACCTCCCAGTAGTGGCGGCCGGTGAAGAAACTCTCCCTGCCCATCACGCAGTAGTAATAGTTGAAGCAGCGGGGGTTCTTCTCTAGCTCCTCCTGGGGGGGCATCTTTTTGTCATCGTCGAAGCGCACTGTGGAGCAATTGGGCGAAAGAGCGAGGAGGGGATGGGCAGTTTCTGGGTCAAAGGTCAGCGTTGTTATATCTGTGATTGACAGATGGACATTTCAGTGGAACTTAAAGCTGCTCAAAATTATTTACAGATTATAGTGTACAAAATTGTTCAATAATGTTGATTCACACCCTAGAGATATTATGTACTTGGGTATATTGAGGCTTTCATGTGTTTCCAGATCCTATACTGAATGGGTCCCACAAACTGTCCAGAACAAACTTCACTGTCCACGGGAGGGGGGGCTATGTAGTTGACGTCACATCTGCAGGCAAACAGCAGTGGAACTAGATGTGAGGTGTTATTTCAACAATACAAATGCATGCTACATCCACTAATACACACAGTAAATAAAACTGTGTCTCAGGTAGATTAAAGAGTGAAATGGTTGACACTAAGAAAACAGTACCTATGTGATGGTACCTAAATAATTGGATTCAGTAACTTGCCTTTGTAAGAGTTCTCTGATTTCCTGCAAAGATTAAATGAATAAGTCAGGTTTTGGAACATTTTTACATTACATATATAAACAATTCTGTGCTATCGAAACAATGCTTTTGTACTATATACTATACAAACTGGCCATGTATATGAATAAACATATCACCTTACCTTCGACACTTTTAAACACATGCTTAAAGGTTTATGACTGGCAGCATGACAGACTTGATCCAATATATCAAGTGACTGTTGATTTGATGACAAATAGCATCTAGTATATTCTCTGGGATCTCTCCAATGCCCTCTCGTGACGCCCCTGCTACCCTGTCCTCCCCAACCACCCACTCGCCCACTCACTCACTCACTTTGAGCAGTTTGGGACTGTCCTCTTCCCTTAGTTTGATATTCAGGGTTTCAATGGCTCGCTCCAGATTTCTCCCTTGCATAGAAATCTTTCTCTCTCTCTCTTTCAGCAGACTTATTCTTTTCTCTTTCTCTTTCCTGAGTCGTTCAATATCGTTCTCTTCCTCTTCATCCAGGAACCGATGAATGTTCCGGAACTCGGCTTGGATCTCCCGCTCCATTGCATCAAACTTGAACTAATCAAGAGGAGTTTCAGAGAAACATATAGAAAGAATAAACATTATAGCAGAAACATAAACATGTGAATACAATACATGGAGTTAGCAATGCTGTGGGTTTAGTTTGTACACACTTCACATGTTTACCCATATGGATGCAACTTAATAATGCATTCATGAATTCCATGGCGCATGAACTGTTCTAAATTAATTGACTCGATCCATTGCATGTAAATTCTGGTACCTCCACATCAAGGGCCTCTGCATAGGTGTCCCTTTCTTCTTCATAACACTTGTCAACTTCATGTTTTATCTTCTTAATAGCTTGAATAAGCTTATTCTGAGAACAACAAGAAAACAAGATATACTGATATAGGTTATGTTCACCACAAAATTACATTTAGGATTGCTTAGAAAAAACCCCAAATAAGGTCAGTTAGCCTGTGAATAAACTTTGTTCTTTGACTATATATTAACCAAGTCTACTTATAAAGAGCTTATTAATAACACACCAGCTGTCATTATACCACACTCATTGTCTCTGTAAAATGCCAGATGAATACTTACCTTGAAATCATTGAGATGAGAATTGTTGAAGTTGTTGTTGGTGTCTTTAATGCGATTCTTGTACATTCCACGTCTTTACAGAACAGGAAACAAAAAAAGACTAGCGGTGAACACTGGAGTGGGGAGACCGGGACGTAAAAAGAGAGATTTGGCTGGGTGTCACGATGACAGAGATAGAAAGACAGAAAGATATACTGCAGCTGAAGCGGCGAGCAGTTTGGGTTGTGTCATATGCAAGGAGAGGTTTAAACCCTAAAACAGGTTGTCATTGTTAGTACGCCCAACAGCTTGGGTCAAACATGTGGGCATTAACACAACAGAATGACATAGTAGGAGGGACTGTGGGTCTCTTCTCGTTGCTGTCTGAGAGGAGAGCATGTACAATTTATGGCTCGGAGGTGAGAGCTTTTCTATTTTTGTCTGTCAGTGGAAAGAAAGAAGGTGCATGTCAGTGGACAGAACCGGGAAACAGAAGGGAGGTTATATTTCGTAGAAAATGATCTGTCTAGAGAAAAAACACCTCTGTCCCTCACGCACAAACAAACAAACACACACACACTATGTACAGTATGTGTATGGGCATTGATAGCATTCTCCAAATAGAGTTACTGAACAGAGGGGTTGTTATGTTTCACAGTGAGTGCTCTGTCTGGAAGGGGGTTGGTGCATGTGCTTCACATTTTTGTTGTGTCACAGAGATAGGGAGGGAGAGAGAGAGAAAGAGGGAGGGAGAGAGAGGAGGGGGTGTAAAGTCAGAGGTTCAGTATTGCTCTGTTCCCTTTGTATAATTCATGTTGGTTTCCTGATGATGTTCCTTTCAGGCACTGCTGAGAGAGCACTCTGGGCAAACCCGCATCCTACCCAATCATTTTTACATCAGCTGGTGAATATGTTCAGAGAGTAAGGCAGAAATACATTTAGGCATCTCTTTGGAAATGCTAGAAATTCCACATAAAAAAATATCTAGCCTAGGCCTATATATAAAATGTGAACCAATGTCAAGTTTAGAACATGCAAGACAAAGGGCTACTTTAGCGTTTTTCACTTCCAGAAAATGGTCATACAGTTTTTTTCTCAACAGCTTATTGAATTTCATCTATATGCAACACCAACAGTGATTGTTTCTCATCTTTTTCTAAATGCTTGCTTAAGGCCCTTATTTTGGTATAGTCTTTTAACGTGTGTAAACTATGTCCGGCTCTAAACGGAAGTAAACAGAAACGATGTCCTGCTAGCCTGCTAGCCATAGCTATGAGCCATAGTTTACATTAACATTTAAATAGCCTAGATAATAGACCTACGTTATCCTTGCAGTCTTAAACACAAGGATTTGCAGCCGTGCATGATTTCAGTCTAGCCATACCCTTAAGATTCGCACTGAGCTGATTCGATCAGCCAGGTAAGTAGACTATGGCTTAAGGCTAACGTGCTACATGTAGATCGGCTTGCTTGCTTGATGTGTTATATACCTAACGTTAGCTCCAATTAAATATGTGTACGATACTTTGAAACATATTCTTATTGAGTGATTAAATAAGTTGTATTGAAAGTAATACACTGAATTTGCTCTACCGCCAGTGGTGGGGTCTTAGCTGCAGTTTTTGCATGCCATGCTAACATAAAGTGTCAACAGAAATGTCATGTTACTTGGCAGAGGTTAACAAGTTAGTCGGACATTCTTTTTTAACTCTGGGACGACGGAGTCAATACTACTGATAATTTAAAATGCCTATATCTCTGTCTTTTTCAGAGATGAATGGACAGTCTGATAGTGACGTGGACTACAAGAGGAAATATAAAAACCTTAAGCGAAAGTTGAAATTCCTGGTTTATGTGAGTATCCATCCTGCCACTAGCATTGACACATTGTTTGGTTTCGTAGTTTTTGCAAGTTAGTAGTTTGCACTCTTGGGTGTCATTATCACAGAAGTCTTTGCTATACAGGAACAAGAATGCTTTCAGGAAGAGTTGAGAAAAGCACAGAGGAAACTCCTAAAAGTGTCCAGAGACAAAAGGTGAGATTGCATTTTAGTACTGCTTTTTATTCATTAAAAATGCAATGGAAGCAAGATGCAGAATTAAAATGAAAATACCAGATACATGTTGTTAACCCGAGGATACCATGTGATTGTGTTTCTTTAGTTTTCTGTTGGACAGATTATTGCAGTATGAGAGGGTGGACGATGATTCTTCAGGTAAGTTACTTAAGTCTACTGAGTACAAGGGCACAGGGAATTAATTTCTCTACAGGCTTAACAAAATGTTCACTATATCTAGTCAAGATAATTCATAGTCTTTGAGCTTATTTCACTGAGCTATACCTTAACATGATACATTGGGTAACTTTTGGAGCAGTGTTGCTGTGCTCCCACACAAGTGGTTTTATGTGTTCTGTGTTCTGATTGGATGACCATGAACATTTTCTTACTGATTTAAATTCTTCAGGAAAAAAAATGTTGGCTAATATCAATGGGGAAGTGCCAGAACAACAAAACTCAGGAACATTGAACAGCAACATTCCTTATAAAGAGCTGCCTTGTGTATCATACGCTTTAGAACCAGTTATCACATTTATTTTTTGTAATTATTCTCATAGATTTTTTCCTATTTGAACTGTTGTTAGATTAAATTATGGTTAAACAAGGGTTGACTTGACTTCCAAGAGCATGGTCATGGTGCCATCTTCATTTACACGGTTAACACAGAGATATCAGCCGAATTGCTCTGTTGACATGAAATATGATGAATTCAGTTTTATCAGAGGTACATGTACAGTATCTTAGTCTTTAGTGTCAATATTGTAGATGATGAAATGATGAAATGTGGAAATGTGGGTTTTAGTCTCAGTCATACACTCTCAGAAAGAAACACTCTTATGCTGGATGGAATAATACTGTGTTCATATATATATAATTTTCTATATAAACATCCTCCTGGGTTGGCACACAAAACTACTCTAGAATTATTTGCTTCATATCCACATCCATTTACAGACCACTGACAGAGACTTTGCATGTCAAAAACAGAATAGCTATGACCAGGATAACAGAATTTCGTAGGAAAGCAAGAGATGCTGTTAGTAGTAAGTAGTAATCTGTAGCCTAGCAGGTACAATTCATGCCCATCAATTGTGAAGCACAGTCATAATGAAGAATAAAGTAGACTGACCTAATCACTGGCATAACGATTTGTGGTGTGGTTAGCCTCTTCAGTATGAGTGTGTCTAAGTAGTAGATTGATACTTAAGCTTATCAGTGTATTGTATTTGTTCTAATATTACATGCAGAAAGATCTATAGGACTGTATAAATAGCATGGGGAGAAATAGAGCCTCATGATTAAATAGATGCCTGTGTGTGTTTTTGCCCTGTTCCAGACTCCGATGCCACCGCGTCCTCCGAGAACAGTGAAGGAGAAGGTCTCCGGGAGAGAGAGCGGGAGGGAGTCAAGAAGTGAGTATGAGTCAGAGCTGGCTCTTCTCCAAGGCTCATAGTATCGCAAGCGCTAGAGAGCCGTGAAGAGTGGCTCATAAGATGTTTAAAGCACAACTAAGCGCTTTTGAGAGCGGAAAATATCAGTGTCAGGTGTAATCTCCTTGCCATTTAGTGAAGACTTTGTAAGCGTCTTGGTTTTAATGCTCTTTTAACGCTCCCTTTCACTCGTCTTCTCGCAGGAGGAGGAGTAGTCCTGTCGTCCCCGGTCTTCCATCCTCCACGTCCTCCCACCTCTCTCTGCTCCCGCGCTCGGCCGCCAACACGCTCCCGTCGTCCACCTCCTCACAGTACCTCACCACAGTGAGTGTAAACCCTGGCCACTTCTCTCTCTCTCTCACTCGCAGTTTAGCCATCTGACCTGGCTCTCATTCCCCATACACATGTTATGTCTTTACATAGTTTCACATTTTATTCATATATGATTATTTTTTTCTCTCTTTTCGTGTGTCTGTCACCTTATAACCCTTGTGTGGCCAAATGGGATCTCTAAAAATCCCATATGTGGAGTACATGCTGGTTTTGTCTTCTCATGTCTGTCTGGTGTGACTCCATGCATGGCGATTGTGTTCCTTTGTGTTTGCATCCTAATGTTATGCATGGTAATGCGTGTGTGCGTGTGCGTGTGCGTGTGCGTGTGCGTGCGTGTGTGTGTGTGTGTGTGTGTGTGTGTGTGTGTGTGTGTGAATGTGTGTGTTTGTGGTGGGTAGCTACCCTTCCCGCCAGAGTATTTGGCTCCCCCTGCTGAGCGAATGAAGAAAGAGCGAAAAACAAAGACGCCCAAACACAAGAAAGACCCTGCAGGGAAGGTGAGAGCGAGAGATGCAAGAGAGAGAGAGATAGAAGGGGGAGGGTGGTGGAAAGAAGGTGATTTATAATACATAGCCCTTGGTCAGGGCTAGGTAACACCATCCGTAAATGAATGGTGTCCGGTGTTTCATATTTCATAAAGCACTGGACTGCAGTAGAAGGAGTTGCTCTATGAAATATACATTATCATCATTACTAGCAGTGATGTAGGACATGCGTTAATGCTTTTTATACACATTTTTCCCTTCTACACACACACACACACACACACACACACACATACATACACTGCTTAGGTGGTGCCGCCATTAGCCTCTAATTACCCATCAGCCCCTGCAGCAGCCCCGGCGGCTGGCACGCCATTTAGCTGGGTCCCACGGCAAATGCTGAGCGGAGACACGGCGGAGGAGGAGGGAGACAGCGACGGAGAGAGTGACCGAGGAGAGGAGGAGAGAGGAGAGGGAGACGAGGCCGAGTTAGTCATTGACATTCCCAATGAATGAAGGTGAGCTGGGGGCCTCTATAGCACTCCCATGTTACACCAGCCCTCTGCATGAACTAATGCTATTACACACAATATGGTGTCATTAAAGTGGACATGCTGTTCATGTTGTTAATTTACAGGATAGTGCGTAGTGCCCAGTCACTTGCAATCTTCAAATTGGTTTTAGATAGCATTGTCTGTATTTTCCTCTCTCAAGTCTGGAGATTTTGACTGTTTTGCAGATGTGTTACATAATTATAATAAGACCTAGATCATGCCAGTCACTGTTCTCTGATTTAAACGTTGTGTTATAACTTGAATACAATTTTACCCACGAGCCTTCCTTATCCTACCTGTGTGCATTTTTGTAACTGTCTCAACTTGATTGGGAAAAGAGGGGAAAGTCAAACGGAGACACACCCGTGTGTGAGTGTGAGTGTGAGTGTGAGTGTTTCTGTAACCACTGCAGCAGAGGTTGCTTCAAAACTATCTTCTATACATTGGAGGCACCATTGAAAACCAATGACTAGTTGCGATGTAATCTTGGTGCCAGGTGCTTTTGACAGACTGGCCAGAGGGGAGCCTTAAGCCTTAAGAGAGCCTTAAGGGCGACCTAGCGAGAGAGCGAGACACACTATCCTGGGTATCGGTGACTGCGTCACACCCACTGAAACCTCATTCATTTACTTGTGTGTTTTTTTTTTTTAATTTTCAGGTGGGGACGAAGGAGTGGCCGGAGAGAATTCTTGTCATATTTTTTGTGTGTATTTTTTGTATCTTGTTTCATTGTTTTTTTTGTGTTGCTCCGTCTTGAATGTTAGAAAATAAACACATTTGCTACATAAGTTGCTTGTCTGTTTTTTGTCGCGTTGACACTGTATGTGCCTGCTTTCAGCACCACCCTTATCACACCATCCACATGCTTCCCTTTGTCCTGCAGCATTGTGTGTTGTCACAGTGTCACACAGGGAGAACAATCTAGAACAAACCTACAGAATGTGGATAGAGTCACTGAAAAAAAATAGTTGCATAGTTACAATTCCATAGCAACCTGCATTATACTGTACATAGTGGGTGTATAAGTCCTGTAGTCCTTGTGAGGGTGTGTCCAAGTAATCCTGCTTGTCTATCACCATGTGAAAGCTCTGCTGGTGCATTGCTTGGGAATGCAGCCATACTGGTAGTTGGTTAGCAGGGGTGTGAGTGTTTCTTTGTACTTCACAGCAGGGCAGGTCTGAAGCGTGCTTCACGGAGGCTGCAACTGAGCAAGAGGGATGGGTGGAGGGAAGGTGGGGTTGTCAAAGGCAACGAGGGAAAAAAAGAGGGGGGAGAGGATATGGGCAGACACATTCTAGCATGCAAGAGGGAGAGAGTGACAGAGAGGGAGAGAATGAGCTTGGGTGGAGCGCAGTCAGAGGAGATAAGGGCAAATTGGAAGAAGAGAGAGTTGAGGGAGCAAACGAGAGGAGGAATGAACTGATCTGCTGAGCTGAGCCTTTGTCTGACACAGAGGGGAAACGCACACAGAACCCACCCACATCACGCTGCAGCACAGGCTGCCCCCCCCCCCCCCCCCCCCCACAGCAGCTTGCAGGGGCTGGACTGACTGAGCGAGTGAGTGAGCGAGCGAGAGAGAGAGGGAGACAGAGCCATGCCTGCTGCTGGAGTCGGTGTTGCTGCGTCACTGCTGGCAGCGCTGCTGCTGCTGGGCCTGCTGAGCGGCCGAGCGCGGAGCCAGGCGGAGACAGATCCCGACTTCTCCCTCTGCCGCCGCAGCTTCTACCAGGAGACGCCCCCCCGGGGAGCCGCCCAGGCAGCGGACGGCGCCGAGCTCGTCCAGCGCTGCCACAGCCTGCCCGGGGGACGGAGCTTCGCCTCGCTCTACAACTCCACCTGTGGGGCCAGCGTCTACTCCGCCTTCTGCCTGAGTCAGGAGAACAACTGGGGAGAGCAGGCGGCCGACACACAGGTAAGATCAGCAGTCCTTCACCTGCTAGCTTCACATGTTCTATCCCATCTGATAGTTTATTTATAAGAACTCCGTGTTCTTTGAGAGTAAGTAAAGCAATGCTGTAGGAGGACGAAACATCCTGCAGTTCATTTTGACCATTACATAATGGGGCTGTAATGGTTATACATAACAATAGATACTACACAACAAATGACATGTACTGTGCATAAGGACGTATTTGTACTCCACTGAATTACGCCCAGGCCACATTATGACCACATTATCCTATTTCTTGCTGTGTTTGGAGTCAACAGTAATAGTCTAGAAATGGTACTCTGTGCTGGTCACTGTGTACTTTAAAACCACAACAAATATTTATATCTAAACAAACATAACACTGCCCTCTTGAGGGTGTTCGCTATGTTGTCAGGGTGCAGTGCATCACTGTTGACAGCTAGGCCACCTCAAAGTTCAGCAGTGCTTTCACTACCCTGAGTGGACACATTACTCATGACGGAGCAAATATGTGGTGGATTTGATGTCTACGTTTGCCAAGAGGCTGGTGTTGTGAGGTGACACGCCTCAGTTGCCGGCGTGTGTCTCTGCCTGCTGCAGACCAGCTCATATGTCTGCAGCTTCAGCAGGTCTCATGTTACATAAGTCAGTGTGCTGGTGCCATTGACCCCCCCCACTCTTTGATTTCCTTCCAGGCTGCAGATGATGGGGAGGGCTCCCGTGCGGAGAGTCCACCTGACTCTGAGGTGCTCGTGCCCGCTCTCCTGGGAGGAGGTGGGGCCCAGATCGAGGGGAACGCGGCGGCGAACCCTTCCCGCTCGGCGTGGGACGCGCTCGTCTCCAGGCTGGTGAGGGAGGTCGCGGTGCCCAAGTGCGCCGCTGGCGCCCCTGAGGGAGCCGATCTGTTCGTGCTGACCGGAGCCGCTGGGCTGAGCGAGGGGGAGGACGGAGGCTGCCGGGCAGGCGCGCTGTGGTCAGCCGTGTGCTGCGTCTCCGGAGGGGAGGAGAGCGGAGTGTTCAGCATGGGGCTGGTGAAGGGGAGCGGGGAGGAGGAGGAGGAGAGGGTGCTGAGCGTCCAGGAGCTGGCAGAGGTCACCGGGGTCGCCGCAGTCTTCACTGGGTTCTGTGGGGAGGTGGACAGCGACAGCGAAGTGGTGGAGCTCCTCCTCGAGAAACTGGACAGCTTGAGAAAGGAGGCAGAATCAGAGGCAGGGGCCTCAGTAGATGCGGACGGAGAGCTGGCAGGTTCAGTCAGTGAGACGGGTGACACAGGAAGTGATGACGTCCCAGAGGTCACCCAGGAGGAAGTGATGTCATCCAGTCAAAGTGAGGCTCAAGGCAGCGCAGTGCCTTCAGATGACACCGTGAAGCTTCAGGAGGCTTTGGAGATGGAGAATGAAACCCAGAGCTCGGGCTCCTTCGTGGGCGGAGCACTGATGTACCTCCTCTCCTCCTCCGTGTCCCTCCTCTACGCCCCTGTCCGTCCAGTCGTCTCCACCTTGACCGCTCTGCCCGGGCAGGTGACCCACGTCCTGGGTGAGGAGCTGGCCGTGCTGTCCACTGTGCCCTGCGGCACCTTCTCGCTCTTCCAGAACATGGTGTGCGACGCATGGGGCGGGGTGTCGACCGCCGTCGGCCTGGTGACCGGCGTGGGAGAGCTGTGCTTCTCGGGGATCTACTCCTGCTCCTCGCTGCTGGTGGGGAGCCTGTACGGCGCCTGCTACGACGGGGTGGCCGGCGTGGGTCAGCTGGCCGCGGACAGCGTGGGCATTTTCGGAGGCGCCCTGGACAACGCGTGGTCCGTGTCCAAGTTCTTCGGGGAAACGGCGTGGGACTACGGCGGGGGCTACGTGGGCACAGTTGTGTCCGAGCTGGGCCACCAGGTGAAGACGGTGGGCCACGGCCTGGGCAAGCTGGTCTGGAGAGTGGGCAGAGGACTGGGCAACGTGGTGGGGATAGCCGGCGGACTGGCCGGAGGCACCGTGGGCTCGGTAATAGAAAATGTGAACGAGGCCTTTGGAGCAGAGTGAGAGTGTGTATATGTCCATGTGATGTGTGTCCATGAGTGTGTGTTTGTGTGAATGAGGCATTTTAGAGGAAGAAAAAGCCATGGCCTTGGGGGGTACCAACGTTGTGTTATTGCTCTGTGCATGGAAATAACAGCTTAATTGGCATGGCAGAAAACAAACAATGAAGCTTATATGGTGTGTGGTGATCCCTTAAAGCTGCTTCATGCGATTTTAGCACACCACGCCTTGCCAACCTTTACCAGACTTACTACCAGCACAGGATTCCACCCCTCCTTTTAGCATACTATGTACATGCAAATGAATTGGATTCTAGGAATTGTGGATGTTTCCTGATGATTTCCTAATGAAATTAGTTTATGATAATATACACCAGTTGTGTTGTTCTTCTTTTATTATCTGTTGCTGATGGCTATCAGAATGTCCAGCTGGCATAGGTATTTTGAGTATCGTCAACAGCAGTTTTAAGAGCTGATTTGGTGTGAGGTTTCACAATTAGCTCTCACTGTGTCAGGTTGGGGGTGTGTATAGCAGTAAGGTCAGCAGTATGGTGCGCTGAGTATTAGACAGCAGGGAGGATTACAGAGGGCGCTGGGTCCTAATGAATGTCATTTTCAGGGTGTACAGTTCAGTTGTTGCACTATAAATCAAGTCGCTTGCTTTATTTTTTATGGGTGGAAATGGCTACACTGTTTTACTAATCCTATTCTTCTGAAGTGATGGGGAATATTATGTTTACTTTGTGCTTCCTTGAGGAAAATCTGGTTTGGGGTGGCAGCAAGTTGTGTTGTTCAAGTGTGTCCATATATGACCACATAAATGTAATCCATGTCTGTCTTAATGAATCCAAATGACACCAGTTGACTGTGCATGAACAACAATAAAGACTCCTGCAATCCCACCCTGACCGCTCTTCTTGCTCATACTTGCAATAGGCTCGATTAGGTCTGGGGGTAAAAAACTATACATCATGACAAGCATCAATTTAGTGTAAATGTTTATTAAAATATACAAAAAGGACATATATGCATATGTATAAACCAAGATAAATATGCATATGCAGTACAATTATACAGTAATTGTATATATTCATATAGAATTTCTGACACATATATAAGAAATTATTTTGCATTAAAACTGGCAGTGGTGATTTTCATGTTCTTCCCCCCTGGGAGAGGGAGTCCCTCCATCAGCAGCAGGGGCTCTGGGGGCGAGGGGAAGGGGATTGGGGGGGTTGACAAGGGAGGTGGGAGGAGAGAAGCAGCCTTTCGAGAGAAGCCAAGGAGCAGCACCGTTCACCTGAGACCCACACTTTGGAACCCTGACAACACTTTTGATGAAGCCAGCACACCTTATGCATCTTTAGTCATCTAACACTTGACCATGCAGTCATAACATTTTATCCTATTGTCCCTATGAGTGTAATCAAGGGTTTACACATTCAGATTAATATGACCTGATATTAAATTAGGATGTCTCTATTTCTTTTGTCGTAGAATAATTTTCTGTAGTGATAATTTTCGTAGTAATAATTTTCTGTTATGATTCCGTATATAAATGAGTATACAATGCAGTATGTGTCGGCCTCATGGAAAGTGTTAGTTGAAAGCTCTTGAGTTTACTCATACAACCTCAAAGAGGACAAAGAAGTCAACGACAACATCAAAGGAACATGGCATCAAAATCCTTTCATCCATCTCCACACACAGCTGGGGATCTCTGCTAGCCTGGGTTGGACTGTCCGAATAGAAGTGTTTATTGTGGACCATCAGCAGTCCCTTCCCTCTGGTATCCACAGTTTATTATGGCTGGAGCAAAGTCTCGCCATCTCAGCGACCCTGAGCAAAGCAGACTTGGTGACCGGAGGACTAACATCGCCCCCCTGGGCTGCTGTGTCCTTCAGCCAGACACGGCCTATGTCCGCCGATGTCCTCCGATGCTTCCTGGTGGTTCTCTGTGAGTGTGTGAGGAGGGATGTCGGAGTGTGTAGACGTGTGTGTGTGTGTGTGTGTGTGCGCGTGTGCGCGTGAGACGCACGCGATCATGTCTGGTGGTAGTGGTGATAGTGGTGATGGTGGTGGTGTTCGTGGTGGTGGTGGTGCTCGTGGCGTTGGACCACCGGCACCACGAACCCGGGGCTGCCGGGCAGGACGGGCGCCTGCTGCTGCTGCTGCTCTCGCTCCAGGCCCGGCGGGGTGGCGGGCGGAGGCTGCTGCTGCTGCTGGTGTTGGTGTTGGTGCTGGTGTTGGTGCTGGGGGCCCTTGGTGGGCGAGAGGGCGTCCCGGGCCTTGGCGCGCAGCCGCTTGCTGTGGCTGTGCTGAAGCGGGTGCTGGTGTTGGTGCTGGTGGTGGAGCGCGGCGGGCGGCTGGCTCTGCTGGGTCAGGTGATACACGTCCTGGCCGCCGTGGGACCCCGCCGACGCGCTGTGGTGCAGCGGCGCGTGGTAGCCGTGGCAACGTCCCGACTTGCCCCCGGCCGGGTGGGCGCCCACCAGCGCCGCCAGGGCCGCTTTGCCGGCGCCTTTGGGCGACTTGAGGAACTGGGGCCCTCGGCCGGCGCGGGGCTCCACGGCGCTGCAGTACTCCCCGATGACCTGCGAGCGGCGCTGGTGCGCTGCGTGGACTTCGGGCTCCTGGGAGCGCGAGCGGCTCTGGGGGTGGGGGCCTCGCGGCATCGGCTGCTCCTGGGGGGCTGGGGACGAGACAGACAGCAGGGTGAGATTCACCTAGCCAGCGTATTCTCAAGTGCGCTACACATATAAATATATATTCTCTATATTGACTTCTTCCATTTCAAACACTTTTGCATAGATATTACCATACACATATAACTGCAATAACTAGCTTTCTATTACCGAGAAAAGGGTCATTTTCGTAATTGTACTTCATGCAGCGGTGGCCTACCTTCAAACCTCGAGGTGTAGTTCTCAATCCCAGCCAGGTCCAGGTAGTGATTTCTCCTCTCAGTGTTCTCGTCCACACAGTAGTGCTGGCCCTCTGGCGGGTCACTGCTCTGGCCTCTGGATCACACAGCAAGCACACACACACTTTTGGTATGAGAAACTGCAGTGTTACAAGTCACAGTAACTCACTCACACACACACACTAACACTGAGTTGGCAGCACCTTAATGAATGTCAGGAAATGTAATTTAATCATGAATTAATCATTAATTACATTCATTATTAACGGTTGTTGCTGGTTTGGACAAAGGTGAGTGAGTGTGATGCCATGGCAGGAGTGCAGTGCTGTGCCCACCTGACTTGAGAGACGTGTTTACGGTTCTCTTCTGCATGACAGCGACCCACCTCTCGCTCTGAGGGAAGAGAACCATGACAGGGATGATCCCACAGGAAGATGCTCATCTACTGACAGTGGTCCAATAATATTCCATCCTTTAATACTACAACACCAACATGGCAGACAGGTCCCATTGATGTCTTTATTGCCTCACAACTGCTACTTGCTAAAAACCATAATGGCACCAACACATTTTGCACTGAGACTAAGCTGTAATGTAATAATATCATTAAATTCAGTCAGTAATCACATGATCTAAGCAACTGCCCTGATACAATCCAGAATTAGTCATCCAGAGAAATCGCAAGAAAATTGGGGATTGGCAGAGCTAGACAACCTGGCTTCAGAAAGTAAAAGTCCTACCATA